>NW_026042397.1:365000-464018 GCF_023856365.1 Brienomyrus brachyistius | reverse complement strand
GAACAGCTGAGGTGCCCCTGAGGAGAAGTTTGGGAACTGAAGCGGTGTTCATCTAGCCATCCGACTAGATATCAGTATCTTTTTAGAAAAGAGAAGAAAATTATTAATAGTTTTTTATTGTGTTCCTCTTAATTTACACGTTCTAATGTTAAATTGTGTTATTTGTTCTAAGCCAAAGTACACTTGCTACCCAGATAAACAGCTTTAAACATTTCTTTGGACTGCCTAAGACTTTTGCACAGTACTGTATATCTTAGAACATAAGAAATTTACAAATTAGAGGAGCCCATTCGGCCCATCAAGCTCGTTTGGGAAGAACTTAACTAATAGCTCAGAGTTGTTAAAATCTTATCCAGCTCTGATTTAACCATCTCTCTCAATATAATATTGGGATCATTTATTCTCTTCAGAGGCCTCCATAGAATAATGCATCCATCCTCTCAATTATGTTTAGACAGACGTATCCTAAGGCACCAGGGCAACAACAGTCAGAATAACAACAGAATCATCAATTTCACAGCTAGTTTTAAAAATTGCTTTAATGCAGAGTGATTACAGAAAAAAAGATAAGCAAATTAGGTAATATTAACAAAATTATTTAAAACATGTAGAGTAATAGACATATTTGTCTTTCAGACATATTGTGCTTTTTTAAGAGCAGAAGGGATACATTAAATCAGGATTATATTTTGTTTTTAATGATATATATATATATATATATATATATATATATATATATATATATATATATATATAATTTTTTTAAATTTACATCATTATAAATGAGAACTATAAGTGATTGCTAATTACTGTTAACTAATTTCCTGTATGATCTTTCTCCCCTTCAGTCTTAAAAATAATTATATGTCAGGGGGCCAATCAGTGGAGGCACACAGACAACGGTGGCCGGTTATCCTATTTGTTCAGCGCCAACCCAACAAGTAGAAAATTCAGCACCACGGACAGTGATCTGTGCTACTATGACGTCAGGTCCTTTCATTGGCTCCATATATTTTTTCTAGAAATAACTAATTGGCTCTTTTCTAGAAATGTCCAGCCTATATGAAGAGAATATTTTATTTTTTATTTAGACTAAGAAACTACAGAAAATCAGCTCTGCATGTGATCTCCCCTTTACTGCTCAAGGAGGGCACACGCACATCAACAAATATCAATGCAACAATTACAGAAGAACAATTTCTCACAGCTTCAGAAGAAGTCAGATTTCTGTGTAATTCAGAGATTGTCCAAGACTTCTGCTAGAACATTTTCTGCACTTGAACCGAATTTCAAAATAAATGACACCTGGGTGACCCAGGTTCGAGTCTCTGCCTGGATCACATGTGTGTGGAGTTTGCATGTTCTCTCCATATCGTCGTGGGGTTTTCTCCGGGTACTCCGGTTTCCCCCCCACAGTCCAAAAACATGCTGAGGCTAATTGGAGTTGCTAAATTGCCCCTAGGTGTGCATGTGTGAGTGAATGGTGTGTGAGTGTGCCCTGCAATGGGCTGGCCCCCCATCCTGGGTTGTTCCCTGCCTCGTGCCCATTGCTTCTGGGATAGGCTCCGGACCCCCCACGACCCAGTATGATTAGTGGTTTGGAAAATGGATGGATGGATACACCTGGGTCTATTAAAAGAAGGTGATGCTGCCTGAACCACCAACCAAGGCTGGGAGGAAAGGGAGGAACACTAGTCAAATGAAGGAAGAAAAGGCCACCGTATCTCATGGTCACGAATACAAAAGTCAGGGAGTGTTATGAAGAAGGCACCACACTTAAGACTATTGGTTTTATGCAGTGAATTACACCAGAGAGAGTTTTTGCATTTTAGCTGTGTCATGTAACATTCCTCAGACTTCATTTTAATGTTTTCTTCAACGCAACAAAGTCCCACGGTAACAAAAGCGCTGAGGTCTGGATCGTTAATTGCAATGTGGGGAGTGCAGACCAGCTGGGGTGGGGGATCGTGCTCAGTCACGATAAAAGGCAAACGGGTAAATTGTGAATACGCACTTAATCTAACTACAGTTTAACGTTGTTCCACATACCAATATCACTACGTATCGGTATCGCAAAACAAAATTTAAAATGTTAAGATTCTGTCATTCTGAAAATCTGAGTATTTAAGACATTATGTTCCATAGCAATTTGTGGAGATAAATACCCTCGGACAGTAGCGTTCATTTCACAATTAAGTCTCTTTAAGTCATTGTTTTATGTTAAGCAGGATGAATGTGTGATTTTTAATTAATAAACCCTTAAGAGTTATATGCTTATGCTGTCGCATACTGTTCTCGGTATACAACTTAACTTATAAAAGTCTGTTAATCTTATTATAGAATAATATAGAGAATAATTATACAAGAACTATAATTATTATGATGTTATTATTTAATGTGTGTGGGCCGTGTTGCTTGATTACATTTGACTCCTCGGCACGTGGGACGCTGCCGGTTTGAAAGACGCGGCTTCACTTGTTTTCTGCACCAAGGTGGGTTGCCATTCTGCTCCCATTTTATCGGATAATTTATCTTATTATTTAGTATTTGTCAAATTTGCATGTATATTAAAATATGTTTGATGAGTAAAGTCAGTATATTGCTTTTAAATAAAGTGATTTTGTTCTGGGCTACTATGTTAATTATATTTAAATTTTATGCGCAAAGTGTAGTTGACATTTAACTTTTCCGCGTGCGCTTTCCTGCGTTTAAGTACATTATTGCGCTTGCTAGTGAGTAAATTAGTTCATTTCTTTTAAATAAAGTGAACATTGTTGTGGGGTGCTGTGTTGGTTAAATTTAAATTTCATGTGCAAGTCGGCTAGTTTCCTGTGCCGCAAAGTCTAGGTGATATTTCACTTTTCCGCGTGCGCTTTCATGTTGCATTCTACTGCGGATGCGGGTGGTTTCGCTCGGTGCTGCCTACAGCAATGATATTCCACCAGACCAGGAGAGGGCAGATGTATTGTAAGAAACACAAATAAAAGTAGTGAAGCAAGTCCTGTAAAGTTTGTTTGGTGACCAAAATCAGTATATTGCCATTTAGTAAAATTTAAAATTGTTCCAGGCTTCTGTTTTGATTATATCTAAATTTTATGTGAAAGTTAACTAGTTTCCTATGCTATAATGCAATTGTTCATTGCGGAGGTGTCAGTGCAGAACTGTATTCCATGTGCCAGGAGTGACTGACAGCTCCATTGTATTGCCTGTATGTTGTTTTTCCTCATTCAGATACAGATGAATTGCTTAAGCTGTCAGCTGGAGCAACGCTGAACAGGAGAAGCGGTTTCAGAAAATGGATGAATGTCCCCAGAGGTGTGAGTTAACAGTTTTAACCACTGCATCACTGTACCATGCCCATGTATAGGATATGTAGAAGAACCTGTTGCAGTTATCTGGTGTGTGTGTTTTTGACTATCCCTGCCGGCCCCTGGAGGTTTGGGCTTCCCCTTTGAGTCTGGTGCCTCCCAAGGTTTCTTCCTTCTAGGGAGTTTTTCCTTGCCACTGTCGCCTATGGCTTACTCACTGGGGGCTTTGGGTGGGGATGCTGTAAAGCGCTTTCACACAATGTAATGTTGTGATAACGTGCTATACTTTGCTGTGTAATTTTGTATTTACTCACGCAAATAAAAAATTGTTTGATAACAAAAAACACTTGTTTCATTCTTTTTCCCTGCGAACATATCAGTCACTTCCCTCCTGCTCCTGCATTCAAAAATGAAAGTTTGTCCTGCACTGCACTTTATTGCCGTGGGTTCCACAGGAATGCAGACCTCTACTTTGGTGTAATCCTGCTGCTGTTGTAGATGGTCTGCTCGCACGCTTTCACATTGTGCACAAGCAGATTTTTTGTATCTCTGCAGAGAAGCATTCTTTTCTTCTGCCTGGCAAATCCATCATTATAATAGCAATCCACCTAGCGCCCCTAGCTCTTAAAGAAAATGTTTGAAAAAATTAGTTTATAGCATGTTTACACCATAAAAACAGCAGTGACTGAGTACAACCCTTGTGGACCAGGCGCCTGGCTTTGACTATTTTTCTGCCATTAAACTAGCAAACGTGGGTTGGCCATGACGTAAAATAACTTGTGCCTTTAAATTTAAAAAAAAGTCCTGTGTGTTGTAAAGTGAGGTATGAAACAGATACCAGGCCGCTTCAGTGAGGGTCAGCGTAAGTTTTATTCATGTGATTTTGCGGTTTAAACTGTTTCATTGGAATCAATCCAACCAGCAGCATGAAGACTGCAAGCCAAAGAAGTGGGACGATGCCTGAGAAGAACAACTCAGTCAATCCTCACGTCTCCTCTCTCCTCAGGCGATTGATGGACTCTGAGCATGAGACATGTACAAAAGATGAGGACTCTTCTCCACTATTCAAATGGAAATTGTTCTTAATCTTTTATTTATACCTTTTGCTTATACCGTAAGATTTAGGAACACACTGAAAAAGATCAACTTTAATACATTTGAAGGTTGAAGTTATTGGAATTTGTAACGGCTGATTTGGTGGAATATGATTTTGGACAGAACTGTCAAAAAATGTGGAATGAAAATGCAGTTTAATGGTTGAATCCGTGGCTTGCCTAACTTGTTATAAATTGCACACACATCCAGCATTAAAGTGACAGGGAGGTATTAGACCAGAGTTGTTGCATTACATTAACACAGACCAGCAAAAAATATAACATTATTCTAACATTAATGTAATGTTGTTCTGAATAGATTTCTATGTCCAGTCCTGATTTCAAATTGGGCCTTTAAGCCTAGAATATGGTCAGTTTTAAAAATACTTGACTTTGTTGCAACTCTGACTAAGTTGAATTCCATCAAGTGGTTAACGGGTGTGAAGATTATCCTGAAATTTTCAAGTTAATGTCATTCCAGTTAATGTGAGTTTGTTCTGTGTGGGTCTCTGTCTCAGGCTGTTATTTTCGTCTTAGTTTCATTTAAACCACTTAACAATATGCATAGATTGCATAGCTGCAAATGTAAAATACAAAAATTAACTTGGAAAGCATTCTACAACAACATTCAGTATTGTGGAGTATTAATAGCATTTATTGCCAATTCCAGTTGCTAGGTAACTTCTATATTTTGAATAGAATACAATATAATATTTTAAACTAGATTACAGTTAATTGTTATTTTTCTGTTTAAAAAAGACAATTGCTGTAATTTACATAGGACAAAACCTGTAAAAGACATTTTGTAATTATTTTCTAAATGAAATGAAGATGCTTTGTTACTCCCCTTGGGGAAATTCTCTTTTCACCTACCCCATCTTGCTCTACTTGACACACGGGCACAGACAAAGGTAACAGCAAACCTGGCAGCAAAGGGCAGCCACCTGTAGGGACACCCATGGAGCTGGGGGTTTTACAGTGATTAACAGCAATTTTGCAATACTTTTCTGGCAGCTTTTTTTTTTGCTAGGTATTTACAGTAAATTCCACAGTCAGTTCTACACTAGAAGAGACATCATTCCTAAGCGCAGCATGGACTGCTTCTGGACACAGTATCTAATGCGACTTCCAGAGTCACTTGAGTAAGCTGGAGATAATTCATCCCCGGGAAAGAGAGCCTGCAGTAGGCAGTCTACCAAAAGAGGGCCTTTCCTGTTCCCTTGGTGAATTAGAACACCAGTGGAGAGAGCTCTCCTGTTGCAGTTTCACAGAGATGAACAACATGGAGAACTTTGGATTGAGGTTTTGCAGTAAGAGGGTGCTGAAGGAAAAAGGAGTTTCAAAGACATTGGTCTGCCTGTACTGCCGATTTTGTCTCTGCCCATTTCAGATGTCCAGATGTTTACTAATGTGACATTCCTTAAATACAACCACCGAAACAGAACCGTTGCAAATTTGTTGCCAAGTTTGGTAGATGTACAACTTGGACTGCAAAGAGATGGACTGACGCAGAGGCGGAGCTGAGGATAGGCCTGGGTGGGATTGACAGCTGGACCTACCCAGTCAGATTAATGAAATGACATTTTTTATATATAAATTACCGGCTTCTAACTCTGTTCCTATACATCACTGTTGTTACTGTGGCAAGTACGACAGAATGTGTGAGCTCCCTCTAGTGGTGCTCTAGGTAGAACACCACAGTCGTGGGTGTATTATTGTTGCAGTCACCATGTTGTAAATATATAAGCCAATTTAAGAAAATTTGGGGTAATGAGCTTCATTCAGACCCTCCCAAATTTAATACAAGTCCATCCATCAGCCACTTTACCGTATTTAAATGCTGCAGGAGGATGCTCACATGAAAAAAATAAGCCTAATTCATTTCTTTATCCAAAACTCCTCATTCATTAAAACGAAAAGAGCTTTAACTTGTGCGTGCATTGCTTCATTTTAAGCAGCATTATGGAGTGTCGTTGAACATAAATTTTTCTATGAAGGGTCTGATTTTCTGCATCTTTTACTCCTGGTTTGGGCTATAAAATTGGAAGGAGTTGCCAAACCTGACTGTGCAGGGTCTGCGCTGTTCTCATCTGTGGACAGTGTGTGGGTTTGTGGGTCAGGCATAAATTTGGGGGGGGGGGCTCCCTCTAGCATTAAAATAGGGAGATATCCACTAAAATAATTCTTCATATTCAAAAAAGTACAGATAAAATGAATCAATCTCAACAGTTCATTTAAAGTGTTTTCACCCCAAGCACACCTATCCTTACTGAAAATGGTTTAGTCTAAAGTCCTGCTCTGGGGTACGTTTCCTATATCATAATGCACATTGGCAAAAGACAAATATATGTCAGGAAACTATATAGCAAGAGATCAAAGAAAATTGATACATTCTGTGGGCCATGTCTGCTGCCGCATGGCAGAGAGTGTGAGGGGGAAGTGCAGGGACGATGTCGGCATCACCAAAAGGAGGGCTACAGCTCTTTGGAGGGAGCCGGTGAGGAGAGCTGGGGGGAGCCAGTCTGCATCCTCTCACTCCTGGGGAGGACCGAGTATTGGCCATCCTAGATCTGAGAGGCACTTGAGGGAATCCCGGGGTGCATAAATCTCTGTAGTCTACCCACCTCCAAGACATCTATGCTTTCTACTCCCCAGCCACTTCCTCTTGGCCCACCAACATTTGGCCCCCTGTAGTGTGATCACCAGGGTTCCTCAATATGTGGCACCTCCACACCTGGCTCCTCTACATCAGCCATCCCTTGTCTGGGCCCCTCTACAGCAGGCCCCCTCTGACGTGGCCCTCAGTCCCTCAGGGCGACACTGTCCCCTGAGTCCCCAGAATCCCTTTCAGTCTGGGAGATCACCTAACCCACCCATCCTGCTGCCTAATGCCGGTGTCGTGCTGTAAACTGTCCCCCTGCCACGGAATGTAATCTCTCATTTTAAAGGCAATGTCGCTTCGCTTCTCCTGCGCGGCAGCAGCGTCCGCTCGCTGTAACATCGGTTGTCTTGTTCTCCTGCGCGACAATAATGCATTTCTTTTCGACGCTCGTTCGTGCAAATACAGTCGCCTTCAGTCTCAAGAAGCGATTCATCTACTTGAGTAATATTTTTAATACTTTGTTGAATTAATTCTGCCTCAATTTCTTTGCTATTCTGTCTTCTTTTCATAACTATAATGCGGCGATTAGCTTCATACTGGGCACCGACACACCTGGAAATGACGTAACATTGAACCAAATGCCAAAAGTAATCAGAAGTCAGCAGCCTGTCCAGAACGCACAGATAACAAGCTACACTGCAAGTCGTCCAGCCACGACGTCACCCAGCCACTCGTCTACCATCTAAAATACAGATAAATTACAAGTGCTCCGTATTTCTGCAGATGACATTATTTTGAACTGGACCATAAAGAAAATATTCTTGGCCTGGAGGGAGGAGTGCTGGGCTATTTTATAGGAGGCTACTCTTTCTTAATAACCCCATTTTTAATTCTGAACAATAAGCTTAATAGGATGGGGCGACATGCTGGTGCAGTGGTTAGCACTGTTGCGTCACACCTCTGGGACCCGGGTTCAAGTCTCCGCCTGGGTCAGATGTGTGTGGAGTTTGCATGTTCTCCCCATGTCGTCGTGCGGTTTCCTCTGGGTTTTCCGGTTCTCCCCCACAGTCTAAAAACATGCTGAGACTAATTGGAGTTGCTAAATTGCCCGTAAGTGTGCGTGTGTGAGTGAATGGTGTGTGAGTGTGCCCTGCAATGGGCTTGACCCCATTCAGGGTTGTTCCCTGCCTCGTGCCCATTGCTTCTGGGATGGGCTCCCGACCCCCGTGACCCAGAAGGATAAGAGGTTTGGAAAACGGATAAAACTGAAGAGCGATTTAAAATAGGTGATTGTCCAGTAAGAGGATTTACCTTTAGCTACAGTGTTTTTTGTTATACAGGTATATTTTGTTTTACAAAAACAACATTTACTTCTACACTATACGGTCAATTAAAGTACCTTCTGCATCCTGGAGATGGTCATTACCTTCTGGAGAGTCTATTTCCTCAGCAACTCTCTTGTTGCTACCTTCTGGAGACAGATGAATGCTGAAAAGATCTTCCATCTGGTCAGCAGTCATTGTGATTGTCTCAAAGCAGAACAGGTGGCGCAGAATGTAGACAGTGTTTATAACTCGCTTATTAATTATCAATGTGTTACTGGTTACTTTATTAGTTTATATTCAAAGAAATAATAGCAACTTGAACCATGATGGTCAAAGGATAAAATTCTGATCCTAACTAACGTACATGTAAACAGAACACAGAATACCTCTGAAATGGACCCTGACCCCTGTGGATGACCTGAAACGTGACAATGTCATGTTCCAGCAGATTCCCGTCTCTTATTGACCGGATAGGCCTCAGACAACCTGCATTGGCCATGAAGTCAAGCAGAGGTGTCTTTCACTTCTCAAGGTCCTCCAGAGTTGTACTTTCAGGTACCTGCCATCAAAATGGACTGTTATTGAGGCTACTTGAATTATAACTTTTTAGTAAGAACCCACACACCCATATCATGTTTGAAGCCTTTCAATTGCAGCATTAAAATTAGGCAGCATTCGGCAGGTAAAGGAGCAATATTTGCTGGCAGGCACATGGGACGATTAATCTGCGCAGTAGGGACAACATGAAGAGAGGAAAATTTGCTGTAAAAAAACTCAATTTGTTCGCCATAATATCTTGCTGACCTCCTTCCCAGGGCTTAAACTGCCCACAATGCTTTTCCACCCTCTATGCATATTTAGTATTTCCCTGATATATCAGACGCTGATATGGGCAGTACGGTATGCGCTCCGTCTGGTTAGATGTGGGCCTGCACTTTCTTAGGGGCCTGCCCCTCCTGACACAGACTCTTCCAGAATCTCATAATCCTCTCCATTTCCCATTCTTCACACTGTTTATTAGTGTATGGGAACGGGACAACCCTAACTGAAGGGTCAGGACTTGCACACAACACACACCCCTCCTGCCCTAATGAAGTGGCGGTATACTTAGCCCATTTATATCACCAATTTCCAAGTGTACGTTTTGCTAACCCATACAGGTCTACTTCATCCTGGGCATCCTTCTAAAATTTACTCACTCTCCTCACTCCCATATCTCCCCCCATTTCTCTCCGCTTTCGCTCACTGTAATCTGAGAGGTTATTCAGCATCAAAGGACCAGGCTGAGTCAGTGAAGTCAGTTGTCCTGTGCTCACCTGACCTGTGGTCCTGCTGTGCACCCAGACCTGAAGGGCCTGATAAATCATTAGCATCACTAACATCGTTGCTGTCAGCCGTACCAGAACCCACAGCTTCGTGTCCTGTCTGGAGTGGCTGGTCTGCTTGCGATGCTCCCTCTTGACCCTCACTCTGCTCTGATCCTGAAACTGACTCCACCCCAAGCTGTGGAGCTCCTCTGGGAGCTCCATCAGGGCCATCTGAGTCAAGGGCAACTGCATCCTCTGTGTTGTTTTCAGTGACTCTGTCTTTCGTGCGGTACTCTAGTGCAGTGGTTCAAATGGTACCACATATTACTCCCTTCTACCTGCACCGCTGTTGCTGTGGCTCGTGTCACCTTGAAGGGTCCCTCTCGTCGGGGCTAGTGCCACTTTCACCGGAACACTCGCAGGTAGACTTTATCTCCTGGAAAGATGACTGGCTCCTCCTGGTCTGTGTCTTCTTTCTGTGCTTTCTCCTTTTCCTGTTTGGAAATAGTTTTGTGTATTTTGGTTAAAGTCCTCATGTACAACTTTAATTCATCCCCCAGCTGATCTAGGCTGGGTCCCTTATACGCCCCCTCCAAGTCGATCCAGGCATAGGTCTCCCTGTCAGCATTTCATGCGGAGACAAATGCATCACCTGTGCGTTTCCATCCGATATGTCATCAAGGCTGTTGACAGGGCATCCACCCAGTTCATTTTCATGGCGGCGCAAATTTTATTCAGCTTCTGCTTAAGTGTGCCATTCACTCTCTCCACCATACCCTGCATCTGAGGGTGATACACACATGCCAACTTTTGTTTTATTCTCAGCTGTTAAACCACTAACTTTTAACTTTCCCCACAAAGGCAGCTCCATTATCAGAGCTTATTTCAGTTGGTATCCCAAACCTCGGACTCTCTGATCAGGAATTTCACCACTGTCATCGCCCCCATGTCCTTGGACGGTATTGTCTCCACCCATCTGCTGAACCTGTCCACAATCACAAGCATATATCGCTTTCCATATGCTGTTTTTTTCATGTCCACATAGTCCATCACCAAGTGTCTGAACGGTCCCTCAGGCACTGGAATGTGCCCTACTGGGGCCGTGATTGCTTTGCGTAAATTGTTCTTAATGCACACCTCATATTCTGACAACCTTGCATCCGTCATTGCTTGCAGCTATGGTGTCCAGAAACCTTGTTCTGTAATTTTCTGTAACACCACCCCCCTTGTGCAATGGTCAAGACCATGCGCATCCGTTATCAAAATGTTGGCCTGGCTGCCGCATCAGAGACTGCATTTCCTTGAATAACAAAATCACGACCTTTGCGGTGGGCCTGACACTTAACAATAGCCAAACGCTTGGGACGCATCATTGTGTGTAGCAACTCCAAAATCTGATTATAATGCTGAATGGGGGAGCCGTCACTTTTGCGAAACCCCCTTTGCTTCCAGACTGCTCCAAACTGATGGCATACATCATGTGTGTATGCAGAGTCTGTGTAGATAGTAACTGTCTTATGTTGTCCTCGCCGGCACGCTGTAGTCAAAGCCTTTATCTCTGCTAATTGACCAGAACAGGGTTGTGCTCTGAAACGAGAGTGTGAAAATCATCACCCTGTGCCTGGACTACAGCAAACCCAGCCTTCAAGGCATCCCCATCTCTCCAACATGAGCCATCCACAAACAAAACCATCTCGCTATTTTCAATGGGAGAGCTCTCCAAGTCTGCTCTCAGTTTAGTGTAAACCAAAGACTCTGCCACACACTCATGTGTGTCTGCAGGGTTTACTGTAGTGCAGCACTTTATTGTCACATCCGGGTAAGAGAGAAATGCAAAGTACGCTAGCTGCCTTGCTGGGGTCAACACAAATTTGCCTTTGTCAATAACGTCCACCACCTTATGTGAAGTATAAAGTGTTTTTGCATTCTAGCTGTGTTACAGTATGTAACACAGCCTTCAACTTTTTTCCCCACGCAATGCAGAACATGCAGGGGTGCCAAACAAAACAGTGGAGCTGCAGTGTAGCCAATTATTTCTTTCAGTAGTTTTAAAATCATTTGTGTGGCTGTGTGTTAGAGATGGAGGTGAGCAACACTGAGGCATCTCAGGGAACCATGTTGCCCATATTAAAAAACACACACGCATGCAACTCAGGCAATCCAGCATTTCTTATTTCAGTTATATATGACACTGCATGAGGAGCGGCGGGGTGGTGCAGTGGTTAGCACTGTTGCCTCACACCTCTGGGACCCGGGTTCGAGTCTCCGCCTGGGTCACATGTGTGCGGAGTTTGCATGTTCTCCCCATGTCGTCGTGGGGTTTCCTCCGGGTACTCCGGTTTCCCCCCACAGTCCAAAAACATGCTGAGGCTAATTGGAGTCGCTAAATTGCCCATAGGTGTGCATGTGTGAGTGAATGGTGTGTGAGTGAGTCCTGCGATGGGCTGGCCCCCCATCCTGGGTTGTTCCCTGCCTCCGGACCCCCCGCGACCCAATAGGATAAGCGGTTTGGAAAATGGATGGATGGATGACACTGCATGTTGTTGTTTTACATGTTCACTACAAGTCAGTGTTTTTTTCATTGTATGATTAATGCCACATTCATACCAAAAAAACACACTAGACATACTGTACAAGGCAGTCAAGGGAAAAACCTTCTCAGAAAACAAAGTGAATGTATCAACCGAAGAAGGACGTTTCCTTTTCAGAATATTCATTTTTTTCCATGTGGAACCACTGTCCATGATTCAATTGAGTGCATTCAAAGAATGATACATCAAGACTAATAGTGACAAAATATTAATTTAATATGCATTGTACATGAATGTAGGACTTAGATGTTGATGAATTTCTCATCAGTGAAGGGCATATACAAGTTGAAAACCCAGAACTCTCCAATTTAGATGTAATTTGGTACACGTGCAGACCAGTGATGGATATGTAAATGATTAGAATTGCAAGGAGTTGGCATGTTTAATCACCAGACACAGGATGCCTCGTAGTCACATTAGGGTTACCGGCACTTGACGGAGTTTGATAGGGTTGCATTGCGGGTTTGCATGAAGCCAGGTGGTCATATGGTGCAATTGCATGTGGGCCATGCGGATATCACAGTGGCCTGATATTGAAACCAATGGGCACGTGAGGCATCCACACACGTCGTGAAGTTTCTGGTCATCCAAGACAGACCACGCCAAGGAAGGATCGTCGGATTGTGCTCCAAGCATCACAGATCCCCATGACACCTGCGCCTGATATATGGACACAGCTACTGGACTCTCTACAACACCCTATATCATCATGTCGCGATGACTGGCATCAGCTGGACTACGGGTTCACCGTCCCATGCATAGGCTGCCGTTCACAATAGCACAGAAACTGTTGCGATTGGAGTGGTGTAGTCACTGGGAGGCATGGACTGATGACGACTGGCGTCCTACCATGTTCAGCGATACATCTCAGTTCTGCAGTACCACAGATGACCGTCGTGTGCGTATGGTGGCGCCGCAGGGAGAAGAGCAATCCTGCCAACGCTGTGGAGTGACACACCACACTCTGACGGCACAGTGGTACACCAGTGACATCCTAGTGGTATCCGGGCCCAAGGGTGTGCTATACCCTACTGACATGGGACCAGCAGTGTGGCCATACCACCAACTCCGTGGTCCGTATGCTCTGATATTATAATCATCGTGATACAGTCACATGCCCTTTCATCACATGCAGATTTCATTTTCACAACTTAGTCTGTTGTGCTTCACTTTTTTTGCCACCGAGTTTGTGTTCTGACACTAAGTTGATGGGAAATGATTATTTGAGCGTCATCTAAAGAGCTTATATTACTTGGGTAAATTGCATAAGACTCACATGGTATTTTGAAAAGATTCCCATATGCGCTGATTAGCTGGGGTTGATCCGAGCAGCTGTGCACATTTCTCCTGTAACACAAAAGTTTGCTTTTAGGACAGAAAACAAGGTTAAGACCAAATTATGTGGTTTACATCTATCAAAATAAAACCAAGGTCACTGTTACCAAAAGAGTAACCATGTGTTGTCAAATTTCCTAACATTTTGCTTCATCTTACTTTGGATGCCCATGGTTAGGAGAGAAGCAGAAATCTGCTCAATCATTAGAAAGACTTTACTTGATACAGGGAGTGAGATCTTGTTGCAGGTGACAAGGCAGGATGGAGTGTGTTTAGAAAAATAATGAAGAGGGAATGTGAGTGTGAGCTATCGTGGCATCTGTGTATAACCCAATATGGCGGCATCCTTCTGAATGTAAATAACATAGCCGGCTTAATTAGCTTAATCAAGCGTAATTGAACTAAGGAAAATTTAGCAATATACTTTCCCTGCTTGGTGTGATAAATACAGCAGCAGCTGCTGGTGGACGGGCTACAAACAGACATCAAGAAGAAATCCCACCTCACAGCCATTTACTGTACCAAACCCATTAATGTAACTTGTGAAGATGTAGGTATTGGAGTATTCACAGATTCATTTGCAGTGTCCACTTCCTGTCCAGTAAATTTGACAGGACGAAATTTGAATAACCTATAGGTCTGACTCATGTATGCGGCTGAAGGAGTAAAGGTAGAATGGGTGGAGAATCCTGGGCTGAGCTGCATGGTGGCCTGGGGGACAATCATTAAAACACAGACCCTCTGATATCCTCAAAACCCACAACCAAAAGGGTAGTCAGGAACGGTGGCCAACCACTTGGCCCGTTAAGCCACATGGTGGCCCTATGAGCAGGCAAACACACTACGGGCTAAGGGGTAGAAGACAGAGGAGAGAATAGGATGGCCAGTGACATGTGAACAGGACAAGGCAGGGATGGATTCTGACACAGGTGCCATACTACTTTGTTTAAATATGCCCAAGTGCTTAGAATGTTTTAGTGCCTTAGACAAGGTATCACTGAATGACGCAGCAGTTTGGCTCCTCCTGAAGGCCCTATAACTGTCCTGAGAAGTTGTTTGCATGCACTTGCTGCCTTGACACTTGTTGATGTACGTGTGCCCTGCTCGAGCAGTAAAGGGGAGATCACATGCAGAGATGATTTTCTGTAGCTTCTCAGTCCGAGTAAAAATAAAATATCCTTGTCATATAGGAACCAAGTCTCTGGCTGGAAATTTCTACAACAGAACCAATTAGTCATTTCTATAAATATATACAGAGCCAATGAAGGAACCAGATGTCGCAGTAACACAAGTCACTGTCCGTGGTGCTGAATTCTCTACTTGTTGGGCTGGTACTGAATGAATAGGATAACCGGCCAACGTGTTTGTGTGCTTACACTGATTATATATCAGGGGGGCAAATATTTATAACATTGAGGGGAAAAATTAAAAAATATATATAGTAAGGACAATATAATCATGATTTAATGTATCCCTTCTGCTGTTTAAAAAGCACAATGTCTGAATGACAAATATGTATTACTCTGCACATTTTAATAATTTCATTAATATTATGCAGTTTACCTATTTGCTATAATCATTCTGCTTTAAAGCAATTTTTAAAACTAGCTGTGAAATTGATGCTGTTGTTCTGTCTGTTGTTGCCCTGGTGCCTTAAGATGTTAGACGTCTGTCTAAACATGCGTGAGGGGACAGATGCACTAATCCATGGAGGCCTCTGATCAGAATAACTCATCCCAATATTATATTGAGCGAGATGGTTAATTCCGTTTTAATCTAGACTGGGTTCAGAGCCTCCGTTCTGCCGTTGATCTTTTGCATGCCCGCTATTACATGTATTAGTTTACTCTAAATTTTGATCCCATGTCAAACTAAAGCAAATTAGGTCCAATTTTGTGTTACTAACGTAGCACCCCCTTGTAAACAGCTGGCCACACCTCCCCTTAAACTACAATTAAATGTGGTATTATGGAATATTATTCAGCACTATATAACATAGAATACAAGTATTATGATATTATTAAAAAGTATGTCAAATATCCATGATGTAATCATTACAATATAAACATTATAATGTAATCAACACAACGTAATCAACTGAGTATGTATTTGCACCTTTTGTTAGTCTGAGATTCTGTTAGCTACTTTATATTAGTCCTGAATCTATGAATATTCACTTTTATTAACGTATATTTTATCACAATGCTAAAGGACAAATATATTATCAACCTTTTAGTTAGACAATGTGTAAAAGGCTGAAACTGCCTAGGTTTACTACTAAAGGAAGGGATTCGCCTGAGTTCACCCGAAGTTCACGGCTGAGCATTTTTTTAAAAACCCAAGTGGAGCTGCTCCAGCCACCATTATGTTCAGCCGAGAGACCAAACGGTAAAAGAAATGATGGACAAACTTATCACCTAGGGGTGTGGATTAAGGGAAAAAACAATTATTGTGAATGGCTGAAGGAATGATGATGCTTAAGTTACGAGATATTGTTAAATGATAAGAACTTGTATAAAAATTGGTGTAAAACAGTACTGGACACACTTTTACGTGTCCAGCCTTGGTTGTAACTTCTTTGTTGCAATAAAGACTGAATTCTGGATACTGCACAAGCGGACTTCTGATTTGGCGGGGAAGGAGAAAAAACCACGACAGTATATCCGAACAAGGGGGAATTAGGGCCCTAAAATTGAATTACACAGGTTTTATTTTATAAAACTAGAAATCTTTATTAAATACATTTAAAAGAAGGTCAGACAGGTTAGTCATTCGGCAAATCAAAGGCATTAAACAAAACAAACATACAAGGGACTTGCCAAGCTACCAGGTCCAAGCCAGTTCAACCGCTAAGATGAAACAATACCGCGCGTGAACAAATGCAGGCGCTCAGACCGCTACATGCACAAAAATAAATAAAAAACCAAACCCAATGCACTGTGACCTCAAACGATAATGATCACACTAGTGAATATTAAAAAGAAACTGGCCTCAAGCTTCACCGCACATCAAAGTCACCATTCAGGGAATTTAGCGTTGAAGACACCCTGCGGTTAAACAGGCTTAGCACAACCGCAACTAGCTAAGTGAGAGGGAGGGGAGAGAGACAAACAAAAAGGAAAACCCCCCAACCCGTCGCTCACAACAACCCTAGTGCTTATAACATACAGCCCACAGGCTGGAGGGCCAAACAAATGCAACGATACTATAAAATTTCAAATCGCAAACATCACGCAGACATATACTATAGAGAGCAGCTAGCGCACGACACAAAACACTAAAGAAACACGGGAAAAAAAGAAAAGACAATGTAAAGTCCTCACCTTCCCCCCGTGAACAATGGGCACATACCTCTAAACATAACATCACTTGCTCACTAGTTTTTGGTTGCGTCAGTACGGAATAGTTTAACCTACATAGGTAAACATACCTGTTGCGATTTCTGTAGCCAGCGTTCGGTGGACGCCGCTTCAGTAATCTACGCCCCCTCTCCGTCAGCAAACACACTACACCGCGGAACGCTGGTCAAGAATAAGGGTCAATCAAAACAGCCTTCGCTACTTTCAAACGCGAGTGTAGTACATACACACACACACACACACACACACACACACACACACACACACACACACACACACACACACACACACACACACACACACACACACACACACACACACACACACACACACACACACACACACACACACACACACACACACACACACACACACATATATATATAGGGGCGGCATGGTGGTGCAGTGGTTAGCACTGTTGCCTCACACCTCTGGGACCCGGGTTCGAGTCTCCGCCTGGGTCACATGTGTGTGGAGTTTGCATGTTCTCCCCGTGTCGTCGTGGGGTTTCCTCCGGGTACTCCGGTTTCCCCCCACAGTCCAAAAACATGCTGAGGCTAATTGGAGTTGCTAAATTGCCCCTAGGTGTGCATGTGTGAGTGACTGGTGTGTGAGTGTGCCCTGCGATGGGCTGGCCCCCCATCCTGGGTTGTTCCCAGCCTCGTGCCCATTGCTTCCGGGATAGGCTCCGGACCCCCCGCGACCCAATAGGATAAGCGGTTTGGAAAATGGATGGATGGATATATATATATATATATATATATATATATATACACACACATCCGTGAGAGAAGAACAGGGAAACAGACAAATGCCTAACTAATTAACCAGCAGGAGAATGGAAGTGACAAAATAAACACCAAAATATCCCCCTGCTACACTCATTTTGAAGTAATTGTGCAACAATTTTTTTCCCAGTCGCCATGCTTCGTCTTGCTTGTGCAGGTTATGCTTGCATTGAACTTACTTTGTAGACAATAAGATCCTGTCGGCATGAACTCTCTACTGTGTGGTAATTTAGAGAAATTACGCACGTTCCTTATCCCATCTGAATCGGTGACACTAACGCCGTCGGAATGTGATTTAGCGCAGAGTTTAGAATATTTACGGTTTCCGGCCCATGAAGGCAGTTTGAAATAAAACAAAACAAATACGTTACATTTTCTGGATGCGCACATTCTTGCTCTTGGCAAAATGACACAGAGTATTGAGATAAAGGAGTGTTACTCGATGAGATTTCGAATCCATCGCTCGTTGAACCTGGAGAACATGGATCCAGAAGGTAATTAATGATTAAATAATAAAGTTGTAGTTACCGGTATGTGACAAACGAAATGAACGTCTGCATTGGCCTAATGTTTGTTAGTTGATAAGTAGCTGATAAGTAAAACCTTTGATTTTCGATGTAAAATCACCGACCGGTTGAATAGTTCAACTTTTATCTACAGAAACGAATGTATTTTGTACTGCAAAGGTATACACTGGAGTTTTAAAATGAGAAAATGTAACGATGCGATAGGAAATACCCTTCGGTGTACTCCCCTTCTGTCTCGATTTCTTGCTCACCGTGTTTAATAAGAAAATAAAAAGGAAGATGACTATTAGTGACAAAAGTGTAGGAATAAATGTTTCATAATGCATAATACAGACACATTTAATATTAATTCACTTGGATATTTGTGAGAGTAAGCGTATTCATGGATGTTGTCTTTTTAGCTTCATGGGTAATTCTCACAATTTCATTTATCCGACAATCTGAAGCCCGTAGACTCATTTTAAACTTATTTTGTAGTACAGTGTTTATTCCGTTATTGTCAGAGCCCATGTTCTTATATATATCTCTCTGTGTTCCATTTTGTTGCAGTTCATGAGTTTGTGGAGGATAAGTTCATCTCCATGCTGGTCGTGAACTTTGAGAGCAGCTCACTGACCATGGAGAACTTGCAGTCTCTGGCCCTCAGTGTCCCATCATTTTATTGGCGACTCACTGGGGAGCAGTTGGATCCCAGTCTATTGCGCATAACACCTGCACGGCTGCAAGTATTACATCATGGTGCAGAGACTGGTGTCCAGCATGGGAATGGAGAATCACCAGCTGAGGAGAATGCCCATTACGGACAGGGGCTGCCGTCACCCAGCTCTGCAAGGGAGGCTTCCCCTGCAGCTCCAGCATCCACGACTGAGGATGCTGATGGACTCCTCGAGGCTCTCCCCTTGCTCTGGGGTGAAGATGAGCCCTCATCTGTGGCTTCTGACACTCAGCCTGGAAATGAGGTTGAGTCAGAGCATGGTGAACCCTCCAGCTCCACCTTCTGGATCCCTGCGGGCCCTAACACCATGTGGCAGCAGGTTGAGATTGAAGGCCAGACCTTCCTGCGCAAGCTGGATGAGCTCAGCATTCCCGAGGGACTTTGGAGCATCACGGACTACGCTGATGATCACACCATGGTCATGTCCGTGCATGTCTCCGTGCGTGTGCACAGTTCTCTGCGAACATGGGTTGTGAGGCAGGAGGAGAGCCCTCCTCACATGCCCGTTGGCACCAGTCAGAGGAAGCGCAAGGCCAAGCCCGACGACACCAGCGGCTCCAGCTCACCACCGCCACGCAAGAGGCCCATGCGCTTATGATTGCATTCCACGTTTTTACGCTGTGAGTTACATTTACAATTTAATCAGTTACTTGATAAATGACAAAAAGTAGTTACTGCGGTATATATTCCATACATTTGCTGAACTGGAGTTTTGTGCGTCCTTAAGTAATAACTGTAAGCATTCTTTAAGTATGAAAGAGTTTCGGACATTGTCACCTGAAGGCCCAGTGTCCCCATAATTATAACGTTATACTATATTTCTGCATGACTGAGTATTCAATGAGTACCTGGTACTCACATCTCATATTTACCATTTATATCAGTCTCCAAAGTGCTTAGAGAGTTAAGGCTGGTCTTGGTTAGTTCTTAGTGATTGAGCTTTTATTCTTCTGTAATACTCCCCAAGTCCCTCACTCTACTCAATCTCAGTACTCTTTGGTAGTGAATGAGTCATTGTCACTAACTGCAACAGTTTATGGATAATCAATGGCAAACATAATGCAGACATATGACATACAGTGTGGTGTTTGCAGTAAGTTGGGCTTAGTGGAAAAAGCCCAATTACTAACCCTGACTTCTACTTCGCAGGCGGCACCAAGTCAAGTCCCGGCGGGCACGCTGCCAGAAGTCAAGTCCCGGCGGGCAGGCGGCCCCAGGTCGCGTCCCGGCGGGCAGGCGGCCCCAGGTCGCGTCCCGGCGGGCAGGCGGCCCCAGGTCGCGTCCCGGCGGGCAGGCGGCCCCAGGTCGCGTCCCGGCGGGCAGGCGGCCCGAGGTCGCGTCCCGGCGGGCAGGCGGCCCCAAGTCAAGTCCCGGCGTGCAGGCGGCCCCAAGTCAAGTCCCGGCGGGCAGGCGGCCCCAAGTCAAGTCCCGGCTGGCAGGCGGCCCCAAGTCAAGTCCCGGCGGGCAGGCGGCCCCAAGTCAAGTCCCGGCGGGCACGCTGCCAGAAGTCAAGTCCCGGCGGGCAGGCGGCCCCAAGTCAAGTCCCGGCGGGCAGGCGGCCCCAAGTCAAGTCCCGGCGGGCAGGCGGCCCCAAGTCAAGTCCCGGCGGGCAAGCGGCTCCACCCGGCGGGCACGCTGCCAGAAGTCAAGTCCCGGCGGGCAGGCGGCCCCAAGTCAAGTCCCGGCGGGCAGGCGGCTCCACCCGGCGGGCACGCTGCCAGAAGTCAAGTCCCGGCGGGCAGGCGGCCCCAGGTCGCGTCCCGGCGGGCAGGCGGCCCCAGGTCGCGTCCCGGCGGGCAGGCGGCCCCAGGTCGCGTCCCGGCGGGCAGGCGGCCCCAGGTCGCGTCCCGGCGGGCAGGCGGCCCGAGGTCGCGTCCCGGCGGGCAGGCGGCCCGAGGTCGCGTCCCGGCGGGCAGGCGGCCCCAAGTCAAGTCCCGGCGTGCAGGAGGCCCCAAGTCAAGTCCCGGCGGGCAGGCGGCCCCAAGTCAAGTCCCGGCGGGCAGGCGGCCCCAAGTCAAGTCCCGGCGGGCAGGCGGCCCCAAGTCAAGTCCCGGCGGACACGCTGCCAGAAGTCAAGTCCCGGCGGGCACGCTGCCAGAAGTCAAGTCCCGGCGGGCAGGCGGCCCCAAGTCAAGTCCCGGCGGGCAGGCGGCCCCAAGTCAAGTCCCGGCGGGCACGCTGCCAGAAGTCAAGTCCCTGCGGGCAGGCGGCCCCAAGTGAAGTCCCGGCGGGCAAGCGGCTCCACCCGGCGGGCACGCTGCCAGAAGTCAAGTCCCGGCGGGCAGGCGGCCCCAAGTCAAGTCCCGGCGGGCAGGCGGCTCCACCCGGCGGGCAGGCTGCCAGAAGTCAAGTCCCGGCGGGCAAGCGGCTCCACCCAGCGGGCACACTGCCAGAAGTCAAGTCCCGGTGGGCACGCTGCCAGAAGTCAAGTCCCTGCGGGCAAGCGGCTCCACCCGGCGGGCACGCTGCCAGAAGTCAAGTCCCGGCGGGCAGGCGGCCCCAAGTCAAGTCCTGGCGGGCACGCTGCCAGAAGTCAAGTCCCTGCGGGCAAGCGGCTCCACCCGGCGGGCACGCTGCCAGAAGTCAAGTCCCGGCGGGCAGGCGGCCCCAAGTCAAGTCCTGGCGGGCAGGCGGCCCCAAGTCAAGTCCCGGCGGGCAGGCGGCCCCAAGTCAAGTCCCGGCGGGCAGGCGGCTCCACCCGGCGGGCACGCTGCCAGAAGTCAAGTCCCGGCGGGCACGCTGCCACAAGTCAAGTCCCGGCGGGCAGGCGGCCCCAAGTCAAGTCCCGGCGGGCAGGCGGCCCCAAGTCAAGTCCCGGCGGGCAGGCGGCCAGAAGTCAAGTCCCGGCGGGCAGGCGGCCAGAAGTCAAGTCCCGGCGGGCACGCTGCCAGAAGTCAAGTCCCGGCGGGCACGCTGCCAGAAGTCAAGTCCCGGCGGGCACGCTGCCAGAAGTCAAGTCCCGGCGTGCAGGCGGCCCCAAGTCAAGTCCCGGCGTGCAGGCGGCCCCAAGTCATGTCCCGGCGGGCAGGCGGCCCCAAGTCAAGTCCCGGCGGGCACGCTGCCAGAAGTCAAGTCCCGGCGGGCACGCTGCCAGAAGTCAAGTCCCGGGCGGGCACGCTGCCAGAAGTCAAGTCCCGGGCGGGCACGCTGCCAGAAGTCAAGTCCCGGGCGGGCAGGCTGCCAGAAGTCAAGTCCCGGGCGGGCAGGCTGCCAGAAGTCAAGTCCCGGGCGGGCAGGCTGCCAGAAGTCAAGTCCCGGGCGGGCAGGCTGCCAGAAGTCAAGTCCCGGGCGGGCAGGCTGCCAGAAGTCAAGTCCCGGGCGGGCAGGCTGCCAGAAGTCAAGTCCCGGGCGGGCAGGCTGCCAGAAGTCAAGTCCCGGGCGGGCAGGCTGCCAGAAGTCAAGTCCCGGGCGGGCAGGCTGCCAGAAGTCAAGTCCCGGCGGGTAGGCGGCTCCACCCGGCAGGCACGCTGCCAGAAGTCAAGTCCCGGCGTGCAGGGGGCCCCAAGTCAAGTCCCGGCGGGCAGGTGGCCCCAAGTCAAATCCCGGCGGGCACGCTGCCAGAAGTCAAGTCCCGGCGGGCACGCTGCCAGAAGTCAAGTCCCGGCGGGCACGCTGCCTGAAGTCAAGTCCCGGCGTGCAGGCGGCCCCAAGTCAAGTCCCGGCGTGCAGGCGGCCCCAAGTCATGTCCCGGCGGGCAGGCGGCCCCAAGTCAAGTCCCGGCGGGCATGCTGCCAGAAGTCAAGTCCCGGCGGGCACGCTGCCAGAAGTCAAGTCCCGGGCGGGCACGCTGCCAGAAGTCAAGTCCCGGGCGGGCAGGCTGCCAGAAGTCAAGTCCCGGGCGGGCAGGCTGCCAGAAGTCAAGTCCCGGGCGGGCAGGCTGCCAGAAGTCAAGTCCCGGGCGGGCAGGCTGCCAGAAGTCAAGTCCCGGGCGGGCAGGCTGCCAGAAGTCAAGTCCCGGGCGGGCAGGCTGCCCCAAGTCAAGTCCCGGGCGGGCAGGCTGCCCCAAGTCAAGTCCCGGCGGGCAGACGGCCCCAAGTCAAGTCCCGGCGGGCACGCTGGCAGAAGTCAAGTCCCGGCGGGCAGGCGGCCCCAAGTCAAGTCCCGGCGGGCAGGCGGCCCCAAGTCAAATCCCGGCGGGCACGCTGGCAGAAGTCAAGTCCCGGCGGGCACGCTGGCAGAAGTCATGTCCCGGCGGGCACGCTGGCAGAAGTCAAGTCCCGGCGGACACGCTGGCAGAAGTCAAGTCCCGGCGGGCACGCTGGCAGAAGTCAAGTCCCGGCGGGCACGCTGGCAGAAGTCAAGTCCCGGCGGGCACGCTGGCAGAAGTCAAGTCCCGGCGGGCACGCTGGCAGAAGTCAAGTCCCGGCGGGCACGCTGGCAGAAGTCAAGTCCCGGCGGGCAGGCGGCCCCAAGTCAAGTCCCGGCGGGCACGCTGCCAGAAGTCAAGTCCCGGCGGGCACGCTGCCAGAAGTCAAGTCCCGGCGGGCACGCTGCCAGAAGTCAAGTCCCGGCGGGCACGCTGCCAGAAGTCAAGTCCCGGCGGGCACGCTGCCAGATGTCAAGTCCCTGCGGGCAGGCGGCCCCAAGTCAAGTCCCGGCGGGCAGGCGGCCCCAAGTCAAGTCCCGGCGGGCAGGCGGCCCCAAGTCAAGTCCCGGCGGGCAGGCGGCCCCAAGTCAAGTCCCGGCTGGCAGGCGGCCCCAAGTCAAGTCCCGGCTGGCAGGCGGCCCCAAGTCAAGTCCCGGCTGGCAGGCGGCCCCAAGTCAAGTCCCGGCTGGCAGGCGGCCCCAAGTCAAGTCCCGGCGGGCACGCTGCCAGAAGCCAAGTCCCGGCGGGCACGCTGCCAGACGTCAAGTCCCGGCGGGCAGGCGGCCCCAAGTCAAGTCCCGGCGGGCACGCTGCCAGAAGTCAAGTCCCGGCGGGCACGCTGCCAGAAGTCAAGCCCCGGGCGGGCAGGCTGCCAGAAGTCAAGTCCCGGCGGGCAGGCGGCCCCAAGTCAAGTCCCGGGCGGGCAGGCTGCCAGAAGTCAAGTCCCGGGCGGGCAGGCTGCCAGAAGTCAAGTCCCGGCGGGCACGCTGCCAGAAGTCAAGTCCCGGCGGGCACGCTGCCAGAAGTCAAGTCCCGGCGGGCAGGCGGCCCCAAGTCAAGTCCCGGCGGGCAGGCGGCCCCAAGTCAAGTCCCGGCGGGCAGGCGGCCCCAAGTCAAGTCCCGGCGGGCACGCTGGCAGAAGTCAAGTCCCGGCGGGCACGCTGGCAGAAGTCAAGTCCCGGCGGGCACGCTGGCAGAAGTCAAGTCCCGGCGGGCACGCTGCCTGAAGTCAAGCCCCGGCGGGCACGCTGCCAGAAGTCAAGCCCCGGGCGGGCAGGCTGCCAGAAGTCAAGTCCCGGCGGGCACGCTGCCAGAAGCATTTCCAGATTTAGACGGGTTTCCTCCCCGGGTTTCATTTATATATTATTATCACTGGTGGTTTATGTTCATACTGTTGACATTAGAGCTGCAACTACCGACAATTTTTCTATGAATTAATCCATCGACTATTTAACCAATTGGTTGATTCACTTAACGCAGTAATTCACTTGTAACAGGCGGGAGCTGATATGCAGGTGAGGGGAGCCAGAGATATTAAACACGGTTTTTTAAATTCGCTTATGGGAGCACCACATGCAGCTGTTTTGGTAGATAATGGAAGCAGGAAGTACTTTTTGTAAACTAAAAATTTATTGTGGGTAAACTTGGTATAAAGATGGTGGAGTGACAGTACTTTTATGTTGATTTAATGCCTGACGAGTTTATTAGCTATAGTTTCAACTTTTAGTCCAGTTTTTTTTCATTAGTTTCCATCTTTCAGTTTTATTTAGCAGTAATATCACTGGTCCCAAACAATCCCAATGCATACACACATACATACTGGTACTGTCAATCAATGTATAATAAGTCCAGCTGTTTTAGGTGAACCCCATAATGTCCTGTAATAAAGCTTGTAATGAGATATCCCTCTTGTTTCTCCTTTGCAATGTGGTTATGTATAAAAACATTCAGGAAGGAATCTTATCTGTATTCTTCACCTGATGTGGGTGTCACTATTTCAGTGATGGGTCTTTATGGTAAATATTTAGGTGTTTGTCACAAATACAGATGGATAGATAATAATTACATTAATTATTTAGGTAATACACAGAAGAAATGTGATTGAAAGGAGATTAATGTGATGTAACATAGACCGCCAGGCGTAATGTTCTCGCTGTCTGTATGGGACCATGTTGTTCTTACAAGTGACCCCATAGAAGCACATCTCCAGGTTTTTAATGTTTACAGTCTTCATATCTAGATCAGCATCATTGCTTAATTTCAAAATTGCACGTAGGAGCTGCACAGTGGTTAGACCTGTTGCCTGACATATGTGGGAGGAAGGTTCAAGTCATGTCTGTGGATCTTGCATGTTCTCCAGGTGTCATGGGATTTCTTCCGGTTTCCCCCCACAGTCTAAAAATATTCCAAGGTTAACTGGAGTTGCCAAATTACCCATGTCTGAGTGGTGTGTATGCCCTGTAACAGGTTGGCACCCCATCCTGGGTTATTCCCTGCTTTGTGCTCATAGCTTCCATGATAGGCTCCAGACCCCTTGTTACCTTACACAGGAAGTTCACCATTCCTGTCCAAAGCTTTGAGGAAGTTACAGGATCCCCGCGGATCTTTGAAAAGTATCAAAGTCTGTCCCCCCCCCCCCCCCTTTTTTTTTTCCCACGCACGTCACTGCCTATAGCACAGGGGGCAGTGTGTACCCGATAGGCCTATATGCACGCCATAGAAAATGAAGATATAGTGCTGCATGTGCATAGCTGGTGTGTAGCAGGTTTCCCTTAAAATGGTAGAAATGGTAAATGCAAATGATAAGTACTGTGGCTTGTTGAAAAAGACGACTAATGTCTAAAAAGCACAATACAACCTTTGTAAAAAAGTTATCAAACTGGCAGCAATGGGCTCTAAAGCCATCGATGCACATATCAAGGGAGAGAAGCACAAATATTTTGTCAATAGTCGGACAACTGTCCCCATTCAGTTTTTTACCAGTATTGGCATTGCAAGCACAACCTCTACAGATAGGCCTACACCCGTTTTGGCAGTGTCTCCGGATCCCACAACAAGTAATGCCTTCAGTACATTCTCCACAACCGACACTGAAAGCAGAAGTGCTATGGGCTTTGCCAAAACATTCACTTGTGGTAGGGATATAACCGCTTTTCTTGCATGATTCGGACTCGCTCCATATATTAAAAGGGAGCTTCGTTGTCATGTTTGACGTAAGTATGAACAGGACCATCAAAAGAAAACAACTGGATGTGCATGTCAGGTATTGGGTAAATTATGAGAATGGCTCTCGAGTGCAGTCCTGGTATCTGGGATCACAGTACATGAGCCACTCCACCGCTGAAGACTTACTGGAGAAGTTTAAGGTAAGCCATTCAATAACATTTAAACTCATTAACGAACCCACTCTGAGACGACGAGCGAAGGAGAAGAAAGAGCAGTTGGTGGTCTTAAATGCAGATACTGCATAGACAAACAGGCGCACACATACACAAGCATACGTTCCCACCCTCATGCACACATAAACAAATATTTACACATTCACCCAACATAGAGAGATGTACACATACTCTCACTCCCCATATATACTCTATGTGGACCCCTATTTTTTCCTCTGGCGAGGAGACCAGAAGACCACCCCGGACCCTGCAGCAGCCGAGAAGCCCACCAGCCCAGACCCCGACCGGACGGCCAGCTCTTCCTCTCAGCCCCCAGCTCCAAATGTCGAACAGAGAACGGGGGTGTGAAAAGACCCTATGCCCCCCCTTCGCCCACTCAGATGTGGTGTTGGTGCATGTTCTAAAGTGCTTTTAAAACGGGAAGGGCATGGCGCTAACTACCCCCTGCCAACCAACAGCTGGTGTTAGCTCAGCCCCCCCGGCCCAGCCGGAACCCCAGCCCGGAGGCAGAGCGCCCCCAGAACCCCAAGCCCGCCCCGGATTCACCAAGGAGCAGCGCTGCTGCCAGGCCGGTAACCTACGTCCGCCGGCACAGGCTCCCCCAGCAGCTCCGCCTGCAGCCACCAGAAGGACCCCACCCAAGAGCCACCAAAGCCCCACCCAGGCCAGGATCGCAGTCGCAGTGCCGAACCCCCCAGCAACCCACCCCCAGGGAACCCCCAGACGGCCCGAGACAATATGCCCCCCACGTACAACGACAATGACCAAAGCGGGACAGAACCGTGACCCCCCACCCCCACTAGGTGATGGAGCTGATCAAAGGAGCACAGAGAGATTGATCTAGTGTGGCAGCAGAAGCTGTATCAAGACTAATATGGTTCAACAAACTGTCTCTATATTGGTCGATATTAAAATTATTTTTATTTTTCCAGTTCATAAGGACAGTCTTCTAGGCAGTGCATAAGGCGGTGAAAGCCATGTGGATTGTGTTAAAATCTGTACTGACGCCATCTAGGTCACCCAACAAGCAGACTGAAGGAGAGGCTGGAATGGTACATTTCAGACATTTTAAGTCTTCACAGATCCTGCGCCAGAACATCTGAGTAGGTGGACAGAACCAAAAAGCATGGATGTAACTGTCAGGTGTATCGCCTTGACAGTGTGAGCAGATGTTAGAAGACGTAAAACCCATCCTGAACATCCGATGCCCTGTATAGTGCACTCTATGCAGGATTTTGTATTGTATTAACTGTAAACTGGAATTTCTAATCAGTTTAAAGGTTTTTAAACATATCTTAGACCAGAAATTGTGGTCCCAGCTGACTGATAGATCTGCCTCCCATTTTGCAATGATTCATCCATTTTAGAAAGTGTCCTGTATATTTTAGACAGTAATTTGGGGGGTTTTAGATTAAGGAATTCTGCCACACTTTGTGGTATTTGTAATTTGATTTGATTAGACCTTAATTTTTTTTTACTATAGATTTAACTTGTTGATATTCTAAAAATCTATTCTTGCTAATCCCATATCGTTTAACTAATATGTCAAAGGGAATAAAGTCTATTCCTTCAAATATATGTTCCAAGTATTTAATACCTTTACAACTCCAATCTGGGAAGTTTATCAATTATTGTTTAGTAGTACGTCAGGGTTGTTCCAGATGGGAGTACGCTTGCATGGGATTAATGAAGACTGAGTCATTTTTAGAAACTCCCAGCACGCTGTCAGAAAAGAGCTGATACTGATGCTTTTGAAGCATTCCTGTCGTTTTGATGTTTGAGCTAATGAATGGTAGATCCGAAATCTCTATCTTATTGCATAGTGCCTGTTCTACGTCTGGCCAAGGCTCATCTAAGAGGGTATGTTTTAACCACCCTGAGATGTTTTGGAGCCTGTTGGCTAAGAAATAGTGGTGAAAATTAGGCCGATCTATTCCTCCTTTGTCCTTAGTCCTTTGCAGTGTTTCTAAGCTAATACGTGGGGGTTTATCTTTCCAGAGGAATTTAGAGATGGCGGAGTCCAGAGATCTAAACCAGTCAGGTGATGGTTTACTCGGGATCGTTGCAAATAAATTATTAGTTCTTGGCAAAGCCATCATTTTTATTGAGGTGACCCTTCCCATAAGTTATATGGGTACGGACTTCCACCTGACCAGATCATCCGCTACTTTATTTAAAAGTGGGAAATGGTTTAGTTTAGTTAAATCTGCCAGCCTAGGTGTAACATTAATACCTAAATATTTTATATCTCCAGATGGCAGTGGAGTGGGAGAATTATTCTGGAAGGAGCAATTAATTGGAAGAACTGTAGATTTTAACCAATTTATCGAATAATCTGAGACTCTTGAGAAAGATTTTATTAATGCAATCACCTCAGAAAGAGTGGTTTGTGAATGCTGGAGAAAAAGTAACACGTCATCCACATAAAGACTCACCTTATGTTCTACATTCCTGCGTTTAATGCCTTTAATCACTGTAGCCTGTCTAATTGCTGCTGCTAGTGGTTCAATAAAAATCGCAGACACTGAGGGGGATAGAGGACATCCCTGCCTGGTGCCCCTCTTCAGACTGACCAAACATCCTCCAGTTTCTTTCGTCCTGACACATGCCGTTGGGGAACGATGTAATATTTTTAACCAGTTTATGAAAGAGTTTCCGAAACCAAATTTGCATAAAGCTGCAAATAAAAAATTCCAGTTACTGTAACTCTATCGAATGCTTTTTCTGCATCTAGAGACAATATTGTAATTTGAAGGTTTTTATTGCATGAATAGTCTATGTCTAGATTAAGTAATCTACGTGTATTTGTTGATGAGTGCCTCCTTTTATGAAACCAGTTTGGTCAGGATGAATTATGAGAGGGGTTAACTTCTCTATTCTTTTTGAGAGAGCTTTGCAGATTATTTTAAGGTCAACGTTTATAAGGGATATTGGACGATAGCTGGTAGATACTGTAGGATCTTTGCCTGGTTTTAGCAAGAGACTAATGTTGGCAGAATTCATATTTGGTGGTAGCCGACCATTTTCCCTGGTTTCTTGCAACATTCTGCAGAATGTTGATGCCAGAATTGTCCAGAATTCTTTATAGAATTCTGCTGGAAATCCATCTGGACCTGGAGCCGTTTTATTGGGCATACCGTTCAGGGCTTCCTGGAGTTCACCTGGTGTCAGCGGAGAATCCAGTGCCATCGCTTGATTGTCTGATAATTTCAGAAGGGTTATACTATCAAGAAACTGATCAATTTCATCTTTAGATGCGTTTATCTGTGGTGAATATAAAGATTTGTAAAAGTCCCTGAAAGTGCTGTTTTTTTCTGTCAGAGTCATATACTGTATCCCCATTTCAGTCTTTAACAGCACATATAGTTGTTTTTTCCATATTTATTTTTAACTGATTAGCTAAAAATGACCTGATTTGTTACCATGTTCATAATTTTGCCAGCGAAGTTTTTCTATTAATAATTTCATTTAAATCTAGTTTTGCTTTGCGTATTTTATTCAGCATTTCCTGTTCCTGGGATGATATGTAGGCTTCTTCTAAGGATTTGATGGTTTCTTCTAATTCCTGGATACACTTGTTTTCTCTTTTCTTTTTATGTGATGAGAATGAGATTATTTTACCTCTCATCACAGCTTTGCCTGCTTCCCAGACAACAGATGCTGATGTTCCAGGCAGGTCATTATAGTCTAAATATAAAGCCCACTCTTTTTTAAAATAGTTAATAAAATTTCCATCTTTAAGCAATGATGTATTAAATCTCCAGTTTCTGCTTGGTGGAATGGCCTTCTTATTTATTAGGGTTAAAGATACAGGAGCATGATCGCTGACAGCTATAGGGTGTATCTCTGTGTCTGAAATGTCACTCAGCAGAGAGCTACTGACTAGGAAATAATCCAGATGAGAGTAAGAGTGATGGACATGTGAGAAGAAAGTATATTCCCTACGGGTGGGGTGAAGAGAACGCCATGCATCGCAAAGTCCGTAGTCGCTCATGTGCTGTTTAACTATATTTGTGGATTCCCAATTGCGCTGAGCAGCTGTACTGAGCCTGTCCATTTCTTTATTTAGTCCAAAGTTGAGGTCGCCCCCAAGAACAAGTGCGCAATCCAGGTGTTCAGAGAGTGTGGTAAAGAAAACGTGGAAGAATGAGGGGTTATCAACATTTGGACCATATATACTAACAATACATAACTTTTTGTTAAGTATAGATAATTTAATGATTATAAATCTACCCTGTGGATCTATAATTGTGTTGAGTACTGTGAAATTGACATTTTTATGTATTAGAATGGGGAGGCATGGTGGTGCAGTGGTTAGCACTGTTGCTTCGCACCTCTGGGACCCGGGTTCGAGTCTCCGCCTGGGTCACATGTGTGTGGAGTGAGCATGTTCTCCCCATGTCGTCGTGGGGTTTCCTCCAGGTACTCCGGTTTCCCTCCACAGTCCAAAAACATGCTGAGGCTATTTGGAGTTGCTAAATTGCCCTTAGGGTGAGAGTGAATAGTGTGTGAGTGTGCCCTGCGATGGGCTGGCCCCCCATCCTGGGTTGTTCTCTGCCTCGAGCCCATTGCTTCCGGGACCGGCTACGGACCCCCCACGACCCAGTAGGATAAGCGCTTTGGAAAATGGATGGATGGATGTATTAGAATTGCTACCCGTCTTTGCCTAAAGTTATAGCAGGCTGAGAACACATTAGGAAACTCAGGTGTTTTAAGTTCATCATTTGGCAGGTCTATGAGTCTTTTGTAATAAAACAACGTCTGCCTGTAGTTTTTTTATATTTTTAACCTCTTCTCTCTGGAGCCAGCTCCATGCCCATTCCTTGAGACAATCCTTAGTGTGTCCTTAGACATGTGTGTGTAGCTAATGTAGCACATGCAAATGAATGAGGTTTGAGCGAGCTTGTACGGGCTTGTGTGTGCCCTATGTGTCTGTGTGCGCTATGAGGTCGGAGTGGTTGTGTTGACGCTGACTGCATATGTACGTGGTTGTGCTGTGCAGATGCGTGATGATTGAGGGTTTTGTGTGTGACAGAGTAGAAAAGCAGGTGATCGGTGCAGTGAAAGAAGGGGGAAGTGAGAGAGACATACAAAGGGGCAAGTTGGTGAGGGTATACGTGAGGACAAGAGAGAAGCGGAAACATTGTTAGCACTGTAGCGCTGCGGAGACTGACGGTAATGTATTTGATATGACATCATGTTCAATTAGCAGATTAACATGTATAAGCTAGAGAGATGTTAATGGAAGACGATTAGAGGAAATAAGAAAAATATATAACGGGTTCTTATCTGGACTGGTGTTAATATAACCAGGGAGTGGTACTGGGGTCGCGGTACAGCTGCCCATCCACGTACAGCTGGTCTACGGCGATGACAACTCGGGAGCCCTTCTAAATAAAGTTGCGTCGGATTGGGAGCAGAACTTTGCGTCGCTCCAGGATTTCTGGGGAACTGGTCGTTTACGCCAAAGTCCGTTCCTTTCAGCTCCCTGCCGTGGCTCTTCACCTGCTCCTGCTTAAAATATCCAAATTTAGCCACAATAGGACGCGGTCTCAGTGCACCAGGCCTCTTGGCTCCCAGCCGATGGACTCTCTCAAAGCAGATGTTTTTCACAGTGTCCTCCGAAAGTTTCAGGTGGTTCTTGATAAAGGTTTTGACGGTAATTCTGGGATGCCTGAAAACACCAGGCCTGTAGATCGATGAGTCTCTTATTTTTTTATTTTCTTCATTTAGATGGGTCACATTTTCAGTTAGACACTTAACCGAGTCCCGTAGTGAGGCGTTTTCAGCAGCGAGTGTTTCCACCTGCTGCTGGTTGAATTCCAAAGATTCCCTCAGGGATTTGAATTCCTGATGTAGAATCTCGAGCAGAGCCAACCTCGCGTCGAAACTGGACAATCGTTTGTCGATTGAATCCAAGATGTCGGCAAAGTCTTTACCAGTCGGCGATGCTGTGCCAGGGGAGTCTGCCGGGCAACTTCTTTTGGAGGACGGCGTCTCGCTTTTGGCTGGAGAAGATGCGTTTGCGTTCTTCTTCATGACTATAATGTTGAAGTACCAGTCGATATATTCCACAAGAGATTCCAAATTCCCCTCGCTGTTCATTCAGATTTTCCACCAAGTCTCCGGCATCTGACGTCACCTACAGCATTTCCGCCTCTGACGTGCCCTCCAATGTACTCATACTTGTACTTGCAAGATCTCAATTCTGCATTACAGTAGCGTACATTGTCCTGGAGGATATGGGTGTGAGGCAAGGAACAACCCAGCATGGGCCACCAACATATCGCAGGGCACAGATACCAGTCACACCTACAGGCAATTTGGTAACTCCAATTAGCCTCAGTATGTTTTTGGACTCGGGGGGGAACCCCACAACAACACAGGAAAAACATGCAAACTTCACACGCATGGTGTTATGGCCGCAACTCAAACCCAGCTCCCAGAAGTGTGAGGCAATAATGCTAACCATTGCACCACCATGCTGGAAATAAGTGGAAATCCAACAAGTGAAACTGATTTATTAGGGTTAAGCTAACAGACACCCAGAAAAATTAAAATGTAAATCACTGCAGTGCCGTGCAAACCTGTGTGAACAGCCAATCAGATCAGCCTGCTCTGTAGCATGTACCTCCCTGTTTCCGGTCCCTTTGTCAGTTTCTCACTGGCTGATTCAAAACAAGTGGAACCACTATGATGTTCAAACCCTTTGCTCTTCTCATTTTCATTAGTAAGCTCCTGATCACCGTAACCAGTCTGCATTTGAGACATTTTTCCCACACCCCACTCTCACAATAAGCTGATAATAATACTAATAATACTACTGTAATAATAGTATTACAGTTGACTTACTCTTTAAAGCCAGATGGCAGTGCTCTCATACTGATGAATGGTTGCGTAGCCAAGTGCTAGAAAGCAAACAAACTGATTCACCACTTACTCTCATGTACATCAATTAAAACTGTTTGCTCCAAGATAAAAGATAAAAATACAAAAGTAATTTTTGCTGTCTAACCTCTGTTTACTGCATGACATTTCTGATTAACTGATAAGTAGAAGATACGTTTAATCTGTTGCTTGGTGGTAAGATGTTTCCAAAAGGAGAACCACAAAGAGCACAGTCATTTTCAAGGTTATTTCTCACTGGTCAGTGTGAAAGGCTGCATCATTAATATAACGCCGGGCTCAACACAGTGACTGTGTGGAATTAAAATTGGACATCGGTAGGCCCGGGAGGTTGGCATATTGGAACTGTGTGTGTCTTTAGGCCTTAGGCAAGAAGAGATTGTTTTGAATACTGTGTTACCTCGCTTCGAGATAGCTGCCTGCAGTAAGTTCCGCAGACCCTGAGGAAAGCTCGGGCCTTGGAGAGGCAGACAGCGGAACAAAGGGGGGGGAGAAACCACCTGCAGGGAGAGATTCAAAGCTACCCCAACTGGTGCACAGCGAGTTATAGCTTTATAGAATAGTTGTGGCAAACAATATATAGCAAGCTATGCGGTAGTGCAAATGTATAAGTAATTGTTAATCATACTAATCATATGTTAACCATGTATTGGCAGTGATTCAATGACAATACGTCAATACGTTAATCATTAATCAAAGGACAACTGAGTATTTACAGTGATTCAATGTCATGTAATCAATATCTATATTCATATCTCCAGTAGGAGCCTAGCAGTCGAGACATGTTCTGGTAGACTGAGTAGAATGGGTGGACTTTACCTTGCCACCAAGGTGAACCAATAGAATTCGAGAATTGTGTTTGTTATACGTTTAAGCTTGGTTCATTGGTGTGTTGTGACCAATCAGGATTTAGACACTTACTGTGAAGTGGGAGTTATGGTATATCAACTGGTTGCTCGGAGAGCTAAAACAGATCTTGGTACCGAATGCCACAGTGTGATGAGAGCGCTTTGCTGAGTTGCTGAAATAAAAGAGGTTTTCCTTTACCTCATCAAACTGAGAGGTCCGACTTTTATAATAAGTATATATAAGTGTTATATTCTAAATTTTTCTACCACAACTGCGCCTGCGCTGCACTGTAGATCGCAAGCCAGGCTGCAGACCATCAGCCCTGAAAGTTAAAACAGGACTCGTATGTGTGTCGTGTGTTGTTTACAGTTTTTCTCAATTGCTTTGGCACATTTTTCGAAACAGTCTTAACATTCTCTAAACTGTGAGTGCAAATGTCACAACTGTTTGCAGGAACTTCAAAACTTTATAGCATGTCTGCAAAATGTAGTTACTCACCCAAAACATTTAATTCATGCTTCAAAACCTAGTTTTTGTGTCAATAATTTGGCCAAGGCCACCAAAATCTAAAGTATTTTTGTCATTGTGTGAGCCACACTGGTCAAAATGTTTAGTTGTTTTTTCACCACAACAGTGAACCATGAAAATTAAGGGTTTAAACAAAAATCTCATATTTGTTGAGAAAAGTCAATAGTATGTAGAAAAGAAAAGAAAAAATCTATGAACATTTGTATTTGTACAGTGTTTATTTTTGTACTTCACGTGTATATACACAATACAAGTGTATTACTGTACATGTAAAGTAACTGACAAGAGTAACAAGATTTCACTTTACATTTCATATTTGTGTATTACCACAAATACACAAAAACAACAAATAACATTCTTGGGGAAAAAAAAAAATATATATATATATTCTTGGTGGACATCTTGTCGCTCACGTTGGTCAGGCCAAAGATTTTCATCAACATCACATCTGATGTTTTCCATTGCCACACACCGTGGAAAAAATCTCCTTGAATGCCGCACCCATCCCCTGCAATGGTCAGCTGTGATGTCCTCACATGCAGCATTCATGGCATCCAACAAAGACATCTGATTTTGTGGTCTATGATCATACACTTTCCACCTCCATGCTGAAAAAAACTCTTCTATTGGATTTAGGAACGGAGAGTATGGTGGAAGGAATTCCACTGTTATCCTTTCATGTGCAGCAAACCAGTCACTAACACTGTTGGTTCGGTGGAAGCTGACATTATCCCAGACAACAACATAATTAGGCAAATGTGGTCTAACCAAACCTCTTTCTTGTTCTGGAATCAGGTCTCTGTAAAGTGCATTTAGGAAGGCCAGGAGAAGTTGGGTATTATAGGGCCCAATGTGTGGAATATGTGTGCACACACCGTTCTCTGAAATGGCAGCACACATTGTAATATTGGCCCCACGTTGGCCTGGTGTGTCAATTGTGGCTCGGTGTCCAATGAGATTGCGACCACGTCTCCGGCCTTTGGACAGATTAAACCCAGCCTCGTCCACAAAAACAAGAATGTGGGTCGTTTCATGTAGTTCTAACTCCATGATTCTCTATGAAGGAACACAGGAAAAAATGTAACAGTAAACGTATTTTCTTATGGGTTTCTGAAACTTACAGTAAAGTAATACAGGCATCTTAGAAATACAGGAAAACTCACTAAGTGCACACCAGTGGTTTACCTGGACATACTGGTACCCGCGATGCCTTGACTCTTTCACTGTTCCTCTCAAATGGCACCTTATAGAGCTGTTTCATAGTCATCTGATGTCTTTCTAAAACTCTGTCTATGGTGGAAATGCTGACAGAATTAATATTTGCAAAGACCTCATTGTCATTTATGATTGCACTTTGGATCTCTCTTAGCCTGATGGAATTGTTGGCTATGACCATGTTGCAAATTTCTTGTTCTTGCAGTTGGTTAAATACTGCTGCTCTGCCACCAGCGCGAGGTTGTCGTGCAGTTCTATAGAATGAACAAATAGACTTGCATTTACCTTTACAATATTGTTGTTTATACTGTTAAAATACTTTACATACTGTAAAACAAAAAAATACATATGTACCTGTTTTCCCTACGAAAGGTTTGCACAATTGATGACACTGTGGACCTGTTTACATTAGGCTGTACTCTTCGACCAGCCTCTTCCATTGTAAAACCATGATTTATGACATGATCCACAAGTGTGGCTCTGATTTCATCAGAGACTCTGACTCTTCTATTTCCACCTCTTCCTCGATTATTTCTTCCTCTACCACCACCACGTATTCTTACACGCCTTCCAATTGCTCTTCCACGAGCATGTTGCTGCAGTTCAGCGTTGTGAACGTCCTCCATTCTCAAAACATTCTACAGCAGTGATTGTGCTGTGGGCAATCTACATATATATACTCCCAAAGTTGATTGGTTAAGTGGTTAAATGGTTGAGTCATATTAGAGGTACTTTGCAATTAGATTGCGATTGCAATTACAGGGCATGTGCCAATGTAGCAGACATTACAAACAATGTCAATGTTAGATATATTTTAGAATATACATTCATGTATACTAATTATGATAATTGAATAGATCGTTTTGAATGTGATGGCTTACACAATAAAAAATGTCTGAGAAGTTCTGAAGTGTTTGACAGTGTAAGTGAGAATCGAGTCATCAGTTTTGATCAACAAGCCATTTGCAATTATTTGTTGTCCAAACTGCAGACAGTTGTATGTACTCTTTGCACACATGTGCCAAAACATTTGCAATTTGCTCAAATCAATAAGAAATTCCAATCTGATGTGAAAAAGATGCGAATTGTTCAGAGATCTGAACTTAATGTTTTGGGAAATAAAAAAATCATTTGAGAACTGAGCCAAAGCAATTGAGAAAAACTGTAATAAAAATTTACAGGACAGAACATACAGTAGTGGATTCAGTTTCCTTTGCTCTTACACTCAGATAAGGTCAGTTGTCAAGTCAAGCTTTTTACAATTGAAGCAGTTGGCCAAAATAAAGCCAATTCTTTCTAGGCAGCACTTTGAGACAGTAATCCACTCTTTTGTCACTACTAGTCTGGACCACTGTAACGCCCTCTATGTTGGGGTTAGAGGCTCCACTATTGTTCACCTCCAGAAGGTTCAAAATGCTGCCGCACATGGAAATATGAGCATGTCTCCCCCATTTTAGCCTCACTCCACTGGCTGCCCGTACATTTTAGGATTCATTTTAAAATTCTGTTATTTGCTTTTAAAGCCCTCAGTGGTCTTGCTCCACCTGACCTCTGTGAGCTGCTTCACCCTTACACCCCCACCCGCTCTCTCAGGTCAGCTGATCAGCTGTTCCTGACAGTTCCTAAGACTCAGCATGAGCTTAGAGGGGATCGAGCTTTTGCAGTCGCAGCTCCTAAAATGTGGAATGACTTGCCTTTTCACATTAGGGAGGCCTCTTCTCTGTCCGTTTTTAAATCTCTTCTTAAAACTCATCCTTTCTCTTTGGCCTTTGGCATGTTGTGAGATGTTGACTTTAATAGTAAATTTTATTTTAATCTTAGCCTTTTCTTTATTAATTAATGTAATTTTTTGTTTTTATTTTATTAATGGCCTTTTACTCTCATTTAATTTGTGTTCTGGTTTTTATTAAATTTATTTTACTTCGTTTTTAAGTATGTGAATGTTTTTATTTATTCCTCTGTGCAGCACTTTGGTCCATATGATTGTTTAAAGTGCTTTTCAAATAAAGCTGGATTGCACTGGATTAGAAGATGGCTCAACAAATCTCTTTCACAGTATGTAAAATTCGACAGAGGGGCGCAAGGTGACCTTCTGTCAGGGGCCCAGAATTTTTAGCTACACCTCTGTGTTACTGTGTTGATTTTGTTCTGTTGGGTGTTGGGTTTTTTCCCCTAAATATACGCTGAAAACCAACCAATCTCTGAACACAGAACAACACAGACAGCTGTGATGACTTTTTACTTGCTGCAAGGGAAGTCCGGTCCTGACTTCGAGGTGTCAGCCTCTCAGTCGAACTCAGCCAACTTCGAAAGAGTAACTCCCCTCGCAGTATCTTTTATTGAGGTACACAAACAGGATATCTAAATAACATTTTGCATTGTTTATCACCATGTATGGGGTGGAAATATTCAAGCGACAGTTCTTAAGAAGGGTGATTGCTAAATTAAGATCAAGCTGCTGCAGGGTGTTATGTCTAAGAAATGGCATCTAGCAAAATGACAATAGTAAAAGTACATATTTCTCGAACAGTGGGTGTCAGCAAGAGCCGGCCCACTTATTCATTACATCATAGTGGGGGATCTCATTACAGTCAAGGTCCCACCCAGAACCCAGCAGGGGCCAGCCAAGGATCAGCCAAGGACCAGCCAAGGTCCCATCATGGAAACTGGGGAAAATTCAAGCGGCTACATCTGTATATATTTATAGAGATGACTAATTGGCTCTGTTGTAGAAATTTCCAGCCAGAGACTTGGTTCCTATATGACAAGGATATTTTATTTTTACTCGGACTGAGAGGCTACAGAAAATCATCTCTACATGTGATCTCCCCTTTACTGCTCGAGCAGAGCACATGTACATCAACAAGTGTCAAGGCAGTAAGTGCATACAAACAACTTCTCAGGACAGTTATAGGGCCTTCAGGAGGAACCAAACTGCTGCCTCATTCAGAGATACCATTGTCTAAGACTTGCACTAAAACATTCTGAGCACTTGGGCATATTTAAACAAAGTAGTATGGCACCTGTGTCAGAATCCATCCCTGCCTTGTCCTGTTCACATGTCACTGGCCATCCTATTCTCTCCTCTGTCTTGTACCCCTTAGCCCATAGTGTGTTTGCCTGCTCATAGGGCCACCATGTGGCTTAACGGGTCAAGTGGTTCCTGACTCCCCTTTTAGTTGTGGGTTTTGAGGATATCACAGGGTCTGTGTTTTCATGATTGTCCCCCAGGCCACCATGCAGCTCAGCCCAGGATTCTCCACCCATTCTACCTTTACTCCTTCAGCCGCATACACGAGTCAGGCCTAGGTTATTCAAATTTCTTCCTGCCAAATTTACTGGACAGGAAGTGGACACTGCAAATGAATCTGTGAATACTCCAATACCTACATCTTTACAAGTTACATTAAGGGGTTTGGTACAGTAAATGGTTGTGAGGTGGGATTTCTTCTTGATGTCTGTTTGTAGCCCGTCCACCAGCAGCTGCTGCTGTATTTATCACACCAAGCAGGGAACGTATATTGCTAAGTTTTTCTTAGTTCAATTACACTTGACTAAGCTAATTAAGCTGGCTATGTTATTTACATTCAGAAGGATGCCGCCATATTGGGTTATACACAGATGCCACAATAGCTCACACTCACATTCCCTCTTCATTATTTTTCTAAATACACTCTATCCTGCCTTGTCACCTGCAACAAGATCTCACTCCCTGTATCGAGTAAAGTCTTTCTAATGGTTGAGCAGATTTCTGCTTCTCTCCTAACCATGGACATCCAAAGTAAGATGAAGCAAAATGTTAGGGAATTTGACAACACATGGTTACTCTTTTGGTAACAGTGACTTTGGTTTTATTTTGATAGATGTAAACCACATAATATGGTCTTAACCTTGTTTTCTGTCCTAAAAGCAAACTTTTGTGTTACAGGAGAAAAGTGCACAGCTGCTCAGATCAACCCCAGCTAATCAGCGCATATGGGAATCTTTTCAAAATACCATGTGAGTCTAAATACCATCTAAAGTAATATAAGCTCTTTAGATGACGCTCAAATAATCAATTCCCATCAACTTGGTGTCAGAACACAAACTCGGTGGCAAAACAGTGAAGCACAACAGACTAAGTTGTGAAAATGAAATCTGCATGTGATGAAAGGGCATGTGACAGTATCTCGATGATTATAATATCAGATCAAACGGAGTTGGCGGTATGGCCACACTGCTGGTCCCATGTCAGTAGGGTATAGCACACCCCTGGGCCCGGATACCACTAGGATGTCACTGGTGTACCACTGTGCTGTCAGAGTGTGGTGTGTCACTCCACAGCGTTGGCAGGATTGCTCTTCTCCCTGCGGCGCCACCATACGCACACGACGGTCATCTGTGGTACTGCAGAACTGAGATGTATCGCTGAACATGGTAGGACGCCAGTCGTCATCAGTCCATGCCTCCCAGTGACTACACCACTCCAATCGCAACAGTTTCTGTGCTATTGTGAACGGCAGCCTATGCATGGGACGGTGAACCTATAGTCCAGCTGATGCCAGTCATCGCGACACGATGATATAGGGTGTTGTAGAGAGTCCAGTAGCTGTGTCCATATATCAGGCGCAGGTGTCATGGGGATCTGTGATGCTTGGAGCACAATCCGACGATCCTTCCTTGGCGTGGTCTGTCTTGGATGACCAGAAACTTCACGACGTGTGTGGATGCCTCACGTGCCCATTGGTTTCAATATCAGGCGACTGTGATATCCGCATGGCCCACATGCAGTTGCACCATATGACCACCTGGCTTCATGCAAACCCGCAATGCAACCCTATCAAACTCCGTCAAGTGCTGTTAACACTGTCTAATGTGACTACGAGGCATCCTGTGTCTGGTAATTAAACATGCCAACTCCTTGCAATTCTAATCATTTACATATCCATCACTGGTCTGCACGTGTACCAAATTACATCTAAATTGGATAGTTCTGGGTTTTCAACTTTTTTTTCCCTGAGTGTATATGCCCTTCACTGATGAGAAATTCATCAACATCTAAGTCCTACATTCATGTACAATGCATATTAAATGAATATTTTGTCACTATTAGTCTTGATGTATCATTCTTTGAATGCACTCAATTGAATCCTGGACAGTGGTTCCACATGGTAAAAAAATGAATATTCTGAAAAGGAAACATCCTTCTTCGGTTGATACATTCATTTTGTATTCTGAGAAGGTTTTTCCCTTGATTGCCTTGTACAGTATGTCTAGTGTGTTTTTTGGTATGAATGTGGCATTAATCATACAATGAAAAAAACACTGACTTGTAGTGAACATGTAAAACAACAACATGCAGTGTCATCTATCCATTTTTCAAACCGCTTATCCTATTGGGTCACGGGGGGTCCGGAGGCAGGGAACAACCCAGGATGGGGGGCCAGCCCATCGCAGGGCTCACTCACACATGCACACCTATGGTTAATTTAGCGACTCCAATTAGTCTCAGCATGTTTTTGGACTGTGGGGGGAAACCGGAGTACCTGGAGGAAACCCCACGACGACATGGGGAGAACATGCAAACTCCGCACACATGTGATCCAGGCGGAGACACGAACCCGGGTCCCAGAGGTGTGAGGCAACAGTGCTAACCACTGCACCACCACGCCGCCCCCATGCAGTGTCATATATAACTGAAATAAGAAATGCTGGATTGCCTGAGTTGCATGCGTGTGTGTTTTTTAATATGGGCAACATGGTTCCCTGAGATGCCTCAGTGTTGCTCACCTCCATCTCTAACACACAGCCTCAGAAATGATTTTAAAACTACTGAAAGAAATAATTGGCTACACTGCAGCTCCACTGTTTTGTTCGGCACCCCTGCATGTCCTGCATTGTGTGGGGAAAAAAGTTGAAGGCTGTGTTACATACTGTAACACAGCTAGAATGCAAAAACACTTTATACTTCACAAAAGATGGTGGACCTTATTGACAAAGGCAAATTTGTGTTGACCCCAGCAAGGCAGCTAGCGTACTTTGCATTTCTCACTTACCCGGATGTGACAATAAAGCGCTCCACTACAGTAAACCCTGCAGACAGCATTCCCCTGGAGGATGAGGGGCAGCCACATGAGTGTGTGGCAGAGTCTTTGGTTTACACTAAACTGAGAGCAGACTTGTGAGAGCTCTCCCACTGAAAATAGCGAGATGGTTTTGTTTGTGGATGGCTCATGTTGGAGAGATGGGGATGCCTTGAAGGCTGGGTTTGCTGTAGTCCAGGCACAGGGTGATGATTTTCACACTCTCGTTTCAGAGCACAACCCTGTTCCGCTCAATTAGCGGAGATAAAGGCTTTGACTACAGCGTGCCGGCGAGGACAACATAAGACAGTTACTATCTACACAGACTCTGCATACGCACACGATGTATGCCATCTGTTTGGAGCAGTCTGGAAGCAAAGGGGCTTTCGCAAAAGTGACGGCTCCCCCATTCAGCATTATAATCAGATTTTGGAGTTGCTACACACAATGATGCGTCCCAAGCGTTTGGCTATTGTTAAGTGTCAGGCCCACCGCAAAGGTCGTGATTTTGTTATTCAAGGAAATGCAGCCTCTGATGCGGCAGCCAGGGCAGCTGCGCAGGTGAGTACTGCTGATCTTTTACCTATGGTGAGTACAGAGCAGGTTTCTGATCTGGTGGCCCTGCAGGAGCGGGCGGGCCCCTATGAGGCCTCAGTGTGGCTAAAAAGGGGGGCCTCTAAGGATGCTAATGGTCTGTATCGCAACCATGAGGGACTTTTGGCTGCACCTCTGTCTCTGGTGAACATTTTGATAACGGATGCGCATGGTCTTGACCATTGCGCAAGGGGGGAGGAGTTAAGGAAAATAACACAACAAGCTGCAAGCAATGATGGATGCAAGGTTGTCAGAATGTGAATATGAGGTGTGCATTAAGAACAATGTACGCAAAGCAATCACGACCCCAGTAGGGCACATTCCAGTGCCTGAGGGACCGTTCAGACACTTGTGGTGGACTATGTGGACATGGGAAAAACAGCATATGGAAAGCGATATATGCTTGTGATTGTGGACAGGTTCAGCAGATGGGTGGAGACAATACCGTCCAAGGACATGGGGGCGATGACAGTGGTGAAATTCCTGATCAGAGAGTCCGAGGTTTAGGATACCAACTGAAATAAGCTCTGATAATGGAGCTGCCTTTGTTGGGAAAGTTAAAAGTTAGTGGTTTAACAGCTGAGAATAAAACAAAAGTTGGCATGTGTGTGTGGAATTAAAATTGGACATCGGTAGGCCCGGGAGGTTGGCATATTGGGACTGTGTGTGTCTTTAGGCCTTAGGCAAGAAGAGATTGTTTTGAATACTGTGTGACCTCGCTTCGAGATAGCTGCCTGCAGTAAGTTCCGCAGACCCTGAGGAAAGCTCGGGCCTTGGAGAGGCAGACAGCGGAACAAAGGGGGGGGAGAAACCACCTGCAGGGAGAGATTCGAAGCTGCCCCAACTGGTGCACAGCGAGTTATAGCTTTATAGAATAGTTGTGGCAAACAATATATAGCAAGCTATGCGGTAGTGCAAATGTATAAGTAATTGTTAATCATACAAATCATATGTTAACCATGTATTGGCAGTGATTCAATGACAATACGTCAATACGTTAATCATTAATCAAAGGACAACTGAGTATTTACAGTGATTCAATGTCATGTAATCAATATCTATATTCATATCTCCAGTAGGAGCCTAGCAGTCGAGACATGTTCTGGTAGACTGAGTAGAATGGGTGGACTTTACCTTGCCACCAAGGTGAACCAATAGAATTCGAAAATTGTGTTTGTTATACGTTTAAGCTTGGTTCATTGGTGTGTTGTGACCAATCAGGATTTAGACACCCTTACTGTGAAGTGGGAGTTATGGTATATCAACTGGTTGCTCGGAGAGCTAAAAAAGATCTTGGTACCGAATGCCAGAGTGTGATGAGAGCGCTTTGCTGAGTTGCTGAAATAAAAGAGATTTTCCTTTACCTCATCAAACTGAGAGGTCCGACTTTTATTCTAAGTATTATATTCTAAATTTTTCTACCACATGTGTATCACCCTCAGTTGCAGGGTATGGTGGAGAGAGTGAATGGCACACTTAAGCAGAAGCTGAATAAGATTTGCGCCACCATGAAAATGAACTGGGTGGATGCCCTGTCAACAGCCTTGATGGCATATCGGATGGAAACGCACAGGTGATGCATTTGTCTCCGCATGAAATGCTGACTGGGAGACCTATGCCTGGATCGACTTGAGGGGGCGTATAAGGGACCCAGCCTAGATCAGCTGGGGGATGAATTAAAGTTGTACATGAGGACTTTAACCAAAATACACAAAACTATTTCCAAACAGGAAAAGGAGAAAGCACAGAAAGAAGACACAGACCAGGAGGAGCCAGTCATCTTTCACGGAGATAAAGTCTACCTGCGAGTGTTCTGGTGAAAGTGGCACGAGCCCCGACGAAAGGGACCCTTCAAGGTGACACGAGCCACAGCAACAGCGGTGCAGGTAGAAGGGAGTAATACGTGGTACCATTTGAACCACTGCACTAGAGTACCGCACGAAAGACAGAGTCACTGAAAACTACACAGAGGATGCAGTTGCCCTTGACTCAGATGGCCCTGATGGAGCTCCCAGAGGAGCTCCACAGCTTGGGGTGGAGTCAGTTTCAGGATCAGAGCAGAGTGAGGGCCAAGAGGGAGCATCGCAAGCAGACCAGCCACTCCAGACAGGACACGAAGCTGTGGGTTCTGGTACGGCTGACAGCAACGATGTTAGTGATGCTAATGATTTATCAGGCCCTTCAGGTCTGGGTGCACAGCAGGACCACAGGTCAGGTGAGCACAGGACAACTGACTTCACTGACTCAGCCTGGTCCTTTGATGCTGAATAACCTCTCAGATTACAGTGAGCGAAAGCGGAGAGAAATGGGGGGAGATATGGGAGTGAGGAGAGTGAGCAAATTTTAGAAGGATGCCCAGGATGAAGTAGACCTGTATGGGTTAGCAAAACGTACACTTGGAAATTGGTGGTATAAATGGGCTAAGTATACCGCCACTTCATTAGGGCAGGAGGGGTGTGTGTTGTGTGCAAGTCCTGACCCTTCAGTTAGGGTTGTCCCGTTCCCATACACTAATAAACAGTGTGAAGAATGGGAAATGGAGAGGAGTATGAGATTCTGGAAGAGTCTGTGTCAGGAGGGGCAGGCCCCTAAGAAAGTGCAGGCCCACATCTAACCAGACGGAGCGCATACCGTACTGCCCATATCAGCGTCTGATATATCAGGGAAATACTAAATATGCATAGAGGGTGGAAAAGCATTGTGGGCAGTTTAAGCCCTGGGAAGGAGGTCAGCAAGATATTATGGCGAACAAATTGAGTTTTTTTACAGCAAATTTTCCTTTCTTCATGTTGTCCCTACTGCGCCGATTAATCGTCCCATGTGCCTGCCAGCAAATATTGCTCCTTTACCTGCCGAATGATGCCTAATTTTAATGCTGCAATTGAAAGGCTTCAAACATGATATGGGTGTGTGGGTTCTTACTAAAAAGTTATAATTCAAGTAGCCTCAATAACAGTCCATTTTGATGGCAGGTACCTGAAAGTACAACTCTGGAGGACCTTGAGAAGTGAAAGACACCTCTGCTTGACTTCATGGCCAATGCAGGTTGTCTGAGGCCTATCCGGTCAATAAGAGACGGGAATCTGCTGGAACATGACATTGTCACGTTTCAGGTCATCCACAGGGGTCAGGGTCCATTTCAGAGGTATTCTGTGTTCTGTTTACATGTACGTTAGTTAGGATCAGAATTTTATCCTTTGACCAACATGGATCAAGTTGCTATTATTTCTTTGAATATAAACTAATAAAGTAACCAGTAACACATTGATAATTAATAAGTGAGTTATAAACACTGTCTACATTCTGCGCCACCTGTTCTGCTTTGAGCCAATCACAATTACTGCTGACCAGATGGAAGATCTTTTCAGCATTCATCTGTCTCCAGAAGGTAGCAACAAGAGAGTTGCTGAGGAAATAGACTCTCCAGAAGGTAATGACCATCTCCAGGATGCAGAAGGTACTTTAATTGACCGTATAGTGTAGAAGTAAATGTTGTTTTTGTAAAACAAAATATACCTGTATAACAAAAAACACTGTAGCTAAAGTTAAATCCTCTTACTGGACAATCACCTATTTTAAATCGCTCTTCAGTTTTATCCGTTTTCCAAACCTCTTATCCTTCTGGGTCACGGGGGTCGGAAGCCCATCCCAGAAGCAATGGGCACGAGGCAGGGAACAACCCTGAATGGGGTCAAGCCCATTGCAGGGCACACTCACACACCATTCACTCACACATGCACACTTACGGGCAATTTAGCAACTCCAATTAGTCTCAGCATGTTTTTAGACTGTGGGGGAGAACCGGAAAACCCAGAGGAAACCGCACGACGACATGGGGAGAACATGCAAACTCCACACACATCTGACCCAGGCGGAGACTTGAACCCGGGTCGCAGAGGTGTGAGGCAACAGTGCTAACCACTGCACCAGCATGTCGCCCCATCCTATTAAGCTTATTGTTCAGAATTAAAAATGGGGTTATTAAGAAAGAGTAGCCTCCTATAAAATAGCCCAGCACTCCTCCCTCCAGGCCAAGAATATTTTCTTTATGGTCCAGTTCAAAATAATGTCATCTGCAGAAATACGGAGCACATGTAATTTATCTGTATTTTAGATGGTAGACGAGTGGCTGGGTGACGTCGTGGCTGGATGACTTGCAGTGTAGCTTGTTATCTGTGCGTTCTGGGCAGGCTGCTGACTTCTGATTACTTTTGGCATTTGGTTCAATGTTACGTCATTTCCAGGTGTGTCGGTGCCCAGTATGAAGCTAATCGCCGCATTATAGTTATGAAAAGAAGACAGAATAGCAAAGAAATTGAGGCAGAATTAATTCAACAAAGTATTAAAAATATTACTCAAGTAGATGAATCGCTTCTTGAGACTGAAGGCGACTGTATTTGCATGAACGAGCGTCGAAAAGAAATGCATTATTGTCGCGTTTAAATGAAATAGTAGTAAGTGTCACATTTGCGACGTATTACAGGAGGATGTTAATCTTAACTTTGACTGTAAAATATCATAATAAACAAGAAATGTGAGTTTTTAGTCTGCTTAAACAAGACTACCGATGTTACAGCGAGCGGACGCTGCTGCCGCGCAGGAGAAGCGAAGCGACATTGCCTTTAAAATGAGAGATTACATTCCGTGGCAGGAGGACAGTTTACAGCACGACACCGGCATTAGGCAGCAGGATGGGTGGGTTAGGTGATCTCCCAGACTGAAAGGGATTCTGGGGACTCAGGGGACAGTGTCGCCCTGAGGGACTGAGGGCCACGTCAGAGGGGGCCTGCTGTAGAGGGGCCCAGACAAGGGATGGCTGATGTAGAGGAGCCAGGTGTGGAGGTGCCACATATTGAGGAACCCTGGTGATCACACTACAGGGGGCCAAATGTTGGTGGGCCAAGAGGAAGTGGCTGGGGAGTAGAAAGCATAGATGTCTTGGAGGTGGGTAGACTACAGAGATTTATGCACCCCGGGATTCCCTCAAGTGCCTCTCAGATCTAGGATGGCCAATACTCGGTCCTCCCCAGGAGTGAGAGGATGCAGACTGGCTCCCCCCAGCTCTCCTCACCGGCTCCCTCCAAAGAGCTGTAGCCCTCCTTTTGGTGATGCCGACATCGTCCCTGCACTTCCCCCTCACACCCTCTGCCATGCGGCAGCAGACATGGCCCACAGAATGTATCAATTTTCTTTGATCTCTTGCTATATAGTTTCCTGACATATATTTGTCTTTTGCCAATGTGCATTATGATATAGGAAACGTACCCCAGAGCAGGACTTTAGACTAAACCATTTTCAGTAAGGATAGGTGTGCTTGGGGTGAAAACACTTTAAATGAACTGTTGAGATTGATTCATTTTATCTGTACTTTTTTGAATATGAAGAATTATTTTAGTGGATATCTCCCTATTTTAATGCTAGAGGGAGCCCCCCCCCCCAAATTTATGCCTGACCCACAAACCCACACACTGTCCACAGATGAGAACAGCGCAGACCCTGCACAGTCAGGTTTGGCAACTCCTTCCAATTTTATAGCCCAAACCAGGAGTAAAAGATGCAGAAAATCAGACCCTTCATAGAAAAATTTATGTTCAACGACACTCCATAATGCTGCTTAAAATGAAGCAATGCATGCACAAGTTAAAGCTCTTTTCGTTTTAATGAATGAGGAAAGAAATAGTTTTGGATAAAGAAATGAATTAGTCTTATTTTTTTCATGTGAGCATCCTCCTGCAGCATTGAAATCCGGTAAAGTGGCTGATGGATGGACTTGTATTAAATTTGGGAGGGTCTGAATGAAGCTCATTACCCCAAATTTTCTTAAATTGGCTTATATATTTACAACATGGTGACTGCAACAATAATACACTCACGACTGTGGTGTTCTACCTAGAGCACCACTAGAGGGAGCTCACACATTCTGTCGTACTTGCCACAGTAACAACAGTGATGTATAGGAACAGAGTTAGAAGCCGGTAATTTATATATAAAAATGTCATTTCATTAATCTGACTGGGTAGGTCCAGCTGTCAATCCCACCCAGGCCTATCCACAGCTCCGCCTCTGCGTCAGTCCATCTCTTTGCAGTCCAAGTTGTACATCTACCAAACTTGGCAACAAATTGAGAACCGTTCTGTTTCGGTGGTTGTATTTAAGGAATGTCACATTAGTAAACATCTGGACATCTGAAATGGGCAGAGACAAAATCGGCAGTACAGGCAGTCCAATGTCTTTGAAACTCCTTTTTCCTTCAGCACCCTCTTACTGCAAAACCTCAATCCAAAGTTCTCCATGTTGTTCATCTCTGTGAAACTGCAACAGGAGAGCTCTCTCCACTGGTGTTCTAATTCACCAAGGGAACAGGAAAGGCCCTCTTTTGGTAGACTGCCTACTGCAGGCTCTCTTTCCCGGGGATGAATCATCTCCAGCTTACTCAAGTGACTCTGGAAGTCGCATTAGATACTGTGTCCGGAAGCAGTCCATGCTGCGCTTAGGAATGATGTCTCTTCTAGTGTAGAACTGACTGTGGAATTTACTGTAAATTCCTAGCAAAAAAAAAAGCTGCCAGAAAAGTATTGCAAAATTGCTGTTAATCACTGTAAAACCCCCAGCTCCATGGGTGTCCCTACAGGTGGCTGCCCTTTGCTGCCAGGTTTGCTGTTACCTTTGTCTGTGCCCGTGTGTCAAGTAGAGCAAGATGGGGTAGGTGAAAAGAGAATTTCCCCAAGGGGAGTAACAAAGCATCTTCATTTCATTTAGAAAATAATTACAAAATGTCTTTTACAGGTTTTGTCCTATGTAAATTACAGCAATTGTCTTTTTTAAACAGAAAAATAACAATTAACTGTAATCTAGTTTAAAATATTATATTGTATTCTATTCAAAATATAGAAGTTACCTAGCAACTGGAATTGGCAATAAATGCTATTAATACTCCACAATACTGAATGTTGTTGTAGAATGCTTTCCAAGTTAATTTTTGTATTTTACATTTGCAGCTATGCAATCTATGCATATTGTTAAGTGGTTTAAATGAGACTAAGACGAAAATGACAGCCTGAGACAGAGACCCACACAGAACAAACTCACATTAACTGGAATGACATTAACTTGAAAATTTCAGGATAATCTTCACACCCGTTAACCACTTGATGGAATTCAACTTAGTCAGAGTTGCAACAAAGTCAAGTATTTTTAAAACTGACCATATTCTAGGCTTAAAGGCCCAATTTGAAATCAGGACTGGACATAGAAATCTATTCAGAACAACATTACATTAATGTTAGAATAATGTTATATTTTTTGCTGGTCTGTGTTAATGTAATGCAACAACTCTGGTCTAATACCTCCCTGTCACTTTAATGCTGGATGTGTGTGCAATTTATAACAAGTTAGGCAAGCCACGGATTCAACCATTAAACTGCATTTTCATTCCACATTTTTTGACAGTTCTGTCCAAAATCATATTCCACCAAATCAGCCGTTACAAATTCCAATAACTTCAACCTTCAAATGTATTAAAGTTGATCTTTTTCAGTGTGTTCCTAAATCTTACGGTATAAGCAAAAGGTATAAATAAAAGATTAAGAACAATTTCCATTTGAATAGTGGAGAAGAGTCCTCATCTTTTGTACATGTCTCATGCTCAGAGTCCATCAATCGCCTGAGGAGAGAGGAGACGTGAGGATTGACTGAGTTGTTCTTCTCAGGCATCGTCCCACTTCTTTGGCTTGCAGTCTTCATGCTGCTGGTTGGATTGATTCCAATGAAACAGTTTAAACCGCAAAATCACATTAATAAAACTTACGCTGACCCTCACTGAAGCGGCCTGGTATCTGTTTCATACCTCACTTTACAACACACAGGACTTTTTTTTTTAATTTAAAGGCACAAGTTATTTTACGTCATGGCCAACCCACGTTTGCTAGTTTAATGGCAGAAAAATAGTCAAAGCCAGGCGCCTGGTCCACAAGGGTGTACTCAGTCACTGCTGTTTTTATGGTGTAAACATGCTATAAACTAATTTTTTCAAACATTTTCTTTAAGAGCTAGGGGCGCTAGGTGGATTGCTATTATAATGATGGATTTGCCAGGCAGAAGAAAAGAATGCTTCTCTGCAGAGATACAAAAAATCTGCTTGTGCACAATGTGAAAGCGTGCGAGCAGACCATCTACAACAGCAGCAGGATTACACCAAAGTAGAGGTCTGCATTCCTGTGGAACCCACGGCAATAAAGTGCAGTGCAGGACAAACTTTCATTTTTGAATGCAGGAGCAGGAGGGAAGTGACTGATATGTTCGCAGGGAAAAAGAATGAAACAAGTGTTTTTTGTTATCAAACAATTTTTTATTTGCGTGAGTAAATACAAAATTACACAACAAAGTATAGCACGTTATCACAACATTACATTGTCTGAAAGCACTTTACAGCATCCCCACCCAAAGCCCCCAGTGAGTAAGCCATAGGCGACAGTGGCAAGGAAAAACTCCCTAGAAGGAAGAAACCTTGGGAGGCACCAGACTCAAAGGGGAAGCCCAAACCTCCAGGGGCCGGCAGGGAGAGTCAAAAACACACACACCAGATAACTGCAACAGGTTCTTTTACATATCCTATACAGGGGCATGGTACAGTGATGCAGTGGTTAAAACTGTTAACTCACACCTCTGGGGACATTCATCCATTTTCTGAAACCGCTTCTCCTGTTCAGCGTTGCTCCAGCTGACAGCTTAAGCAATTCATCTGTATCTGAATGAGGAAAAACAACATACAGGCAATACAATGGAGCTGTCAGTCACTCCTGGCACATGGAATACAGTTCTGCACTGACACCTCCGCAATGAACAATTGCATTATAGCATAGGAAACTAGTTAACTTTCACATAAAATTTAGATATAATCAAAACAGAAGCCTGGAACAATTTTAAATTTTACTAAATGGCAATATACTGATTTTAGTCACCAAACAAACTTTACAGGACTTGCTTCACTACTTTTATTCGTGTTTCTTACAATACATCTGCCCTCTCCTGGTCTGGTGGAATATCATTGCTGTAGGCAGCACCGAGCGAAACCACCCGCATCCGCAGTAGAATGCAACATGAAAGCGCACGCGGAAAAGTGAAATATCACCTAGACTTTGCGGCACAGGAAACTAGCCGACTTGCACATGAAATTTAAATTTAACCAACACAGCACCCCACAACAATGTTCACTTTATTTAAAAGAAATGAACTAATTTACTCACTAGCAAGCGCAATAATGTACTTAAACGCGGAAAAGTTAAATGTCAACTACACTTTGCGCATAAAATTTAAATATAATTAACATAGTAGCCCGGAACAAAATCACTTTATTTAAAAGCAATATACTGACTTTACTCATCAAACATATTTTAATATACATGCAAATTTGACAAATACTAAATAATAAGATAAATTATCCGATAAAATGGGAGCAGAATGGCAACCCACCTTGGTGCAGAAAACAAGTGAAGCCGCGTCTTTCAAACCGGCAGCGTCCCACGTGCCGAGGAGTCAAATGTAATCAAGCAACACGGCCCACACAATTAAATAATAACATCATAATAATTATAGCTCTTTTATAATTATTCTATACATTATTCTATAATTAGATGAACAGACTTTTATAAGTTAAGTTGTACACCGAGAACAGTATACAACAGCATAAGCATATAACCCTTAAAGGTTTATTAATTAAAAATCACACATTCATCCTGCTTAACATAAAACAATGACTTAAAGAGACTTAATTGTGAAATGAACGCTACTGTCCGAGGGTATTTATCTCCACAAATTGCTATGGAACATAATGTCTTAAATACTCAGATTTTCAGAATGACAGAATCTTAACATTTTAAATTTTGTTTTGCGATACCGATACGTAGTGATATTGGTATGTGGAACAACGTTAAACTGTAGTTAGATTAAGTGCGTATTCACAATTTACCCGTTTGCCTTTTATCGTGACTGAGCACGATCCCCCACCCCAGCTGGTCTGCACTCCCCACATTGCAATTAACGATCCAGACCTCAGCGCTTTTGTTACCGTGGGACTTTGTTGCGTTGAAGAAAACATTAAAATGAAGTCTGAGGAATGTTACATGACACAGCTAAAATGCAAAAACTCTCTCTGGTGTAATTCACTGCATAAAACCAATAGTCTTAAGTGTGGTGCCTTCTTCATAACACTCCCTGACTTTTGTATTCGTGACCATGAGATACGGTGGCCTTTTCTTCCTTCATTTGACTAGTGTTCCTCCCTTTCCTCCCAGCCTTGGTTGGTGGTTCAGGCAGCATCACCTTCTTTTAATAGACCCAGGTGTATCCATCCATCCATTTTCCAAACCACTAATCATACTGGGTCGTGGGGGGTCCGGAGCCTATCCCAGAAGCAATGGGCACGAGGCAGGGAACAACCCAGGATGGGGGGCCGGCCCATTGCAGGGCACACTCACACACCATTCACTCACACATGCACACCTAGGGGCAATTTAGCAACTCCAATTAGCCTCAGCATGTTTTTGGACTGTGGGGGGGAAACCGGAGTACCCGGAGAAAACCCCACGACGATATGGAGAGAACATGCAAACTCTGCACACATGTGACCCAGGCGGAGACTCGAACCCGGGTCCCAGAGGTGTGAGGCGACAGTGCTAACCAGTGCACCACCATGCCGCCCCATTTATAATGATGTAAATTTAAAAAAATAATATATATATATATATATATATATATATATATATATATATATATATATATATATATATATATATATATATATATATATATATATCATTAAAAACAAAATATAATCCTGATTTAATGTATCCCTTCTGCTCTTAAAAAAAAGCACAATATGTCTGAAAGACAAATATGTCTATTACTCTACATGTTTTAATAATTTTGTTAATATTACCTAATTTGCTTATCTTTTTTTCTGTAATCACTCTGCATTAAAGCAATTTTTAAAACTAGCTGTGATACTGATGATTCTGTTGTTATTCTGACTGTTGTTGCCCTGGTGCCTTAGGATACGTCTGTCTAAACATAATTGAGAGGATGGATGCATTATTCTATGGAGGCCTCTGAAGAGAATAAATGATCCCAATATTATATTGAGAGAGATGGTTAAATCAGAGCTGGATAAGATTTTAACAACTCTGAGCTATTAGTTAAGTTCTTCCCAAACGAGCTTGATGGGCCGAATGGGCTCCTCTAATTTGTAAATTTCTTATGTTCTAAGATATACAGTACTGTGCAAAAGTCTTAGGCAGTCCAAAGAAATGTTTAAAGCTGTTTATCTGGGTAGCAAGTGTACTTTGGCTTAGAACAAATAACACAATTTAACATTAGAACGTGTAAATTAAGAGGAACACAATAAAAACTATTAATAATTTCTTCTCTTTTCTAAAAAGATACTGATATCTAGTCGGATGGCTAGATGAACACCGCTTCAGTTCCCAAACTTCTCCTCAGGGGCACCTCAGCCGTTCCATGATTTTGACAGATTGACTAGCTGTATGAGGTGTGCTAGTGGCCAAGTCAAAAAATACATGGCTGCACTGGACGGTCGCTACAAATACTAGGATGATGTTAGCAGAGGTTCTGAAATGGCTAAGCTGAGACACTTTGACAGGCATAATATCATAGTTTTACACCAACACGAGGACAATCTAAACATCGTTTTCTTTGCCTGCCTAAGATTTTTGCACAGTGCTGTACATGGAAGTCTCAATTCAACCCTATCCTTTCCTAAGTGCCATACTTCTGTTGAAAAAAGAAAATTACAGATTGGAAACCTTTTAATAAAGAAACTGTGATAGAAAATTCTTGATTATGCTAATCAGTAATCAATAATGGAATATAGATGATTATGCAAAATGCATTACCTAATCAGTAATTAACAATTGAGTTTACAATGTGTTGTTGATTTACACATAGTGGTTGAAACAATGTAATTTACTTGTCATTAATTGAATGTATCAAACAAGAATGCAAATCTGCTTAAGTAAGAAATTTCTATTTTCTATAGAGGAACTAACATGTTTGCCATATATTGCTTGTTCAGCAAGAGGCCCAGGTCAAAGCAAAGGCATGACCTGAGAAGTAAGCTGTTGCAGAAGATATTATAAAATGAATGCATGGTATTGGATAATATAAAATGTAGAAAAAGAGAACAACGAGTCCTAGAATAATATAGCAAAAGGAAAAGTCCCAAATAGATAGACTTGTTCTAAGCTGATAGGTGGACCTTGAAAACGTAGAAGAAACTGGTATCTCCAAATGGCCAAACTTTCTTTGAACTGCCTGGACCTTGAAAGGCAGAAGTAACTGGAACGTCCAAAAATCCGATTTGTCCTTGATTTGTCAGATGACTGTCGCATTTTAGGCCATAAAAGATGTATGCATTTGTTGCTCGGGGAGCAGAACACAAGACGCATGCTTGCTGAGTGTCTGTTCCCTGTGAGCTCATCAAATAATAAAGTTCTGTCAAACACTTAAACATCGGACTTCGAGAAATTTCTTCCACAAAACACTCTGTTCTCGTTAACAATTTTTCAGTTATAAATTCCATATTATACACTTTCTTTCCTCTTTCTTTCCATTGTACTGTCGTGGGTGGCTGGGGTTTTAGCCAGGAGATCGTTATCATCCTCCTGGCAATTACAAGAAGAACTCTCTGTAATACAACCTTATTTTCATGCACTATATTCTGTGGCATAATTCTTAGTATGAAACGAGCTGGTTCAAGTGGTAATTTTATGTTCAAACATTTTTTTTATCTCTTCCTGTATATTTTGCCAGTACTCTGACAGTTTTGGACAATCCCAAAAAATGTGGGTGTGGTCTCCTACCAGGTCACAACCCCTCCAATAAACCCCTGATTAGAGGTGTTGCCAAACGTAGAGGTGAGAAGGGGAGTCTTAAAGTATCTCATCTTAACTTTCCAATCAAATTCCCTCCATGTAGGACTGTTTGTTATTCTGTGTCCTTCTTTACATGAATGAGTCCAATCTTCATCGTTAATGATAGTATTCATCTCTAGTTCCCATTTCTCTTTATTAACACTGTTGACTCTTTTTGTAATATTTTATAAATATATGATATAATGTTCTTTTAACCAATCCTTTAATTGTTAATATAAACAATATATTTGTTGACTGTAGGTATCTAAAACAGTTGGGCACTGGGAGGCCACATTTGTTTCTAAGATGTTCGAAGGACATTAGATCTCCTCCATTACACAACTGATCCAACTGGTTAAACCCTTTTCTCCCCATGTCTTAAACCCTGTATCTAATTTAGATGGTAGAAAATCAACATCATGTGCAATTTTTATTTTTGATGAAGGGCGTCCCAGCCTCTCTCTCACTTTTCAGAGTGTTTCCTATCCAAATGTTATTGATTTTATTTACTTTCCATGTATCTTGATTAAAAATAATTGCTATGTGTCACGCTGGCTCTCCGGGGTTAAAGCGGGCGAGCAGGCGAGCGGGCAGGAAACAAGCGAGGTAGCCAGAACTCAGGGAAAATGGGGGATTTATTTAAGGGAACTGGGGAAGGAGACATCAGACACTGACTAACATCAATGACAGACAAGGGGTTAATGCAAAACAGGGACTTAAATACACGGAACAAGGCAGCAGGAAACAAGACACGACTGGGCACAATCAGGGAATCACACGTGGGTAATTAGGGGGCGTGGCACACACGAGGAGCGGACGGAGCGGGCGTCACACTATGTCAAGCGGCAAATTTGGGCAGATTGTTCTGTTCCCACCCACTGACCCTCCCTGTCCTGGGTTATCCATACCACTACTGACATAAGTTGGGCTGCCAAGTAATAATTTTTTAAATTAGGTAAGTCCAGACCCTCATTCTCTTTTGGGTTTAATAGTCTTTTCAGTTCAATCCTGGGTCTTTTGTTTTGCCAGGTAAATTTGGATAACCATTTATTGAGCGTTTTGAATGTGGATATAGGGACCCCTATGGGCAGGGACTGGAACATAAAGAGAAGCCTAGGTAGTATGTGTCATGATCCGGCTCGTCGGCTCCTCGTGTGCCCCCTGATTACCCGCGTGTGCTTCCCTGATTGTTTCCAGCCTTGTCTGATTACTTTGCTTAGTCTTGTCCTGTTTTAAGTCCTGGTCTTGCCAGTTACCCTTGTCTGTCATTGTGGATTGTTGTTAGTCCCTGTCAAATTTTCCCGAAACCTCGTCCACTTAATAAATCCCCTTTATTCCCCGTACCTTGCCTGCCTTGCCAGTTTCCGGCACGATCGCCGCTACAGATATTTCCTGATCGTGACAGTATGTTCATTCTAATGCTCTCCACTCTACCCAATAAGGATAGAGGGAGGATTTCCCATCTTTGGAGATAATTCTTTATTTCACATAGTAATTTACCATAATTAGTCTTGTATAAGTATGATATACCAGGATCCCTAGGTATCTAAAGCCATAACTGTGGAATCGAAACTTAATATTTGAGAGCTTTAATGCAAAAACATTCTCTGTAGTATAAGTGTGGGTAGGTTACTGTAAAATTTGGACGAATCTTAAACTTAAAGCAACAGTAAGGTGTAGCGATCAGGGAGTTCAGTATAGGACTAAACATGCAAGGGAAGAAGTAGATAATTAGTGAAACTTTTGACTGGACTGGAGATCTGAGGAGTCATCTAAAGATATATGACACAGCAGATATTTTTGTCTGCTTTTCAGATGGTTGACGTGACATATTTTCCGACGTGCGCTCTCTGTCCGCTGGTGGGAGTGTGCTCACCTGTCTGCATCGGGGCGGAAGTCCGCCATGCGCAATACAGAGAGCAGAGGAGAATAGTAAATGAGCGACCGTGTAGAGACAAAAATGACAAGCTTTTGTGTAAATAAGATAAATAGCATTAGGCTATTTAGTTTCTTTAAGAAAAGGACAACGTATAGACTTATTCTATAGGAAAAGTAACCTTAAGAACATAAGAAATTTACAAACGAGAGGAAGCCATCCGGCCCATCAAGCACTTTTGGGGAAAACGTACCTAACAGCTCAGAGTTGGTAAAATCTTATCTAGCTCTGATTTAAAGAAACCCAGGGTTTTAGCTTGCGCTACACTAGTAGGAAGACTATCCCATACTCTAACTACACGCTGTGTAAAGAAGTGCTTCCTCAAATTCGCTTTAAAATGTTCTCCCGCTAAATTCCACTTGTGGCCACGAGTTGTAGTATGTCATGTCACCGCCATCCAGACCTGTTAGAATCTTATATACCTGGATCATGCCCCAACTTAGTCTCCTTTGCTCGAGGCTGAACAGATTCAGCTCAACTAACCTGTCCTCATAAGACATTCCTCTAAGACCAGGAATCATTCTCGTAGCCCTACGTTGCAACTTTTCCAAGGCAGCAATGTCCTTCTTAAGGTATGGTGACCAAACATGCACAAAATATTCTAGGTGGGGTCTTACCAGGGAATTATATAATCGTAGCATCACTTCCTTTGACTTAAACTCCACACACCTAGAGTTGTAACCCAACATTCTATTTAACTTTTTTATTGCTTCCCCACACTGGCGAGAGTGGGACATGGAAGCATCAACATACACACTGAGATCTTTCTCATAATCAGCTACCTTTATTTCAGTGGAACCCGTAAAATATCTGTACTGTATATTTCTGCTATATTTCTGGATGTGGCAGTGTGTGAGGAGATGGAGACTCTGATAAAGTATCATAAGGCTAATAAGAACACAGCAAGGCGTAACAAGAAAAGGAGTGAGCAACTGGAGGTTCTGAGGTTATAGCAAAGGGAGAGGCCTGGAGAAAAGAGCAGAAAGTGATGAGAGAGTGATGAGTGAGAATCAGGCAGGAGTCAAAGGTAAAACAGAGCAGGAGGAATTACGACTTCCTCAGTATCAGGGACTGTATCTGTTAGTAGAAGGGCCACCTCTGATATTTAAGGGCCACTTTCCAGTAATAGAGGGCAAGATAAAGTTCAGAGGGGAAGAAACAGAAGGATGAAGAAAGTTGTTTATATGGGTACAGGGAAGTGAGCGACCTGCGGCGGCAGACCGTGAAGGAAGGACTGCGAGGGAGTGATATAATAATAGAAGGCCAGGCATGTGGGTTTAAGAAAAAGGGGAGTGATATAAAGGTGGGGTACGGAGCAAGTGGTAGGGCTGCAGAAGGGCTGATGCATCTGATGGACAGCCCTAACTCCCCATGTAGAGGATGGAGTCAGTTTCAGGAGAAGGAGATAGAAACGGATAGTGAGGAAGGAGTAGAGGAGGATAATGCAGATCATAGAACAGTGGGAAGCAGGAGGGCTGTGAGACCCCCGATAGGGACACTCTGATGCTCCCCCTGGTGGTGAAAGGAGCACAGACACAGTATGTGCCATGGGCAGAACAGTCCTGGCAGACGGAGCTTGAAAATGGATGAAAGTATTTGAGGAGGAAACTATGGGACGGCTCTTGGTGATGGGGGATATAAAAGCGGTTCAGGCTTGTGTCCTGGGGGTAGACGGAATGGAGAGAATGCTGGCAGTGGTGACAGGGACTCCGTGATTGAGTGTGGCTGAAATGAAGGTGGAGCCCGTAAAGGAGGGGGAGAGCCCAGCTGCCTATCTGCAAGCCCAAGAAAAGCGGTGGAGCAGTGAGGCAGAGCAGGACCTACAGGATTTGGTGTTCAGCGGTCTGTACCGGAGGGCTCTGCAGGACACGCTCCCGAAGCCAGTGAGAAGCAGGCTAAGGCAAGTGGTGGGACTTATTACTATTCCTGAGGAGCAGCTGATCCACGCTATTGACTTGTACAGAGAGGAGGAGGACTCTGCTGAAGAGCATGAGAGGGAGCTGACGAAGAAATTGAGTCAGTCACTGCCAAAAAAACAAGGCCACTAATTGGCCTCCGGTCCCTAATTAGAACAGAGTGAGTAGATACAATGGATGGGGGTTTCCTCAGAGGGCACCCATTTACTCACAAATTTGATGATCCTAGACCCCTGGGAGACTGGGAAACAGGCTGATTCAGCTGGTGTGCTGGAGCTGTGATCAGCATAGACACACCTGTCCAACCTGCATGTTCCAGAATCTTCTTTAGTAGATGTTCAGATAGGGGCCAAAAATGTAAATATGTCTAAACTAACATCAGAGCATATCCCAGTGAATTTGTTAGGCAGAGATGCTGTGTGTCAGCTGCAGATAGACATAAAATGTACGAAGGGGGAGTAGAGGTACTCAGTGGACAGTTCACCCTTCTGCAACAAAGGTTGTTGTCCAGCAGGGATAGTATAGCTTATACGGATTAGAAGAAGTTATTGGAAAGGTTTGGGAAATCCTAGAATAGTGGGGACCATTTATACAGGAACAATATAGCAATGTGCTAAATTGGAAATAGGATAAATACAGTTGTTAGTTGTGATGGGAGATTTCAGTGATCCTGGAGTGAGGGATGAGTGGGATCGGCTGATAGATCCGCTGCCTGACCGAGAGAAAGACGGGATGCGCATGACGGCAGACTGGATAATATTAGGCCCTGAGGGAGTAGCCATTCAGATACGGAGGATGGGAGTAGTGGGAGAATGGTACAACACACCAGAGGAGGAGCCCCCCTTAGCAGTGGCTTTTAATCAGCCCACGCTGGATCTGGGAGAAATGATGGGGCGAGCAAAGCAGGTGGTTTGGGTGCCGACAGAACATGGAGGAGTGCAGGCAGCAGCAGGAGAGAAGCTGGTAAGGAGTCAGTCGAGTGCAGAGAGTGTAGGAGATTTCAGAGGTTTGTGGTTGTGGAGCATGATAGGAGTGCAGTGTGAAGGGAAATAAAGGACAGAGGAATGTTGGCAGGAGATGGAAGTGCCTGAGGAGGTGTGGTTCCGCTTTGGAACCCCGCCCCTCCCATCTGTGGTCAACCTTCCCCTTCTCAGTCTCTTATTTCTGGCCAGACGCGAGATCTTCATGGTTTATGCAGCGTGCAAGCGTTTTTCCCCTCCTTGTGTTCCTGTCTTCCTGTGTACCGATCTCTGCTTCGCCTCCTTGGCTCCGAGTCATGCCTGGCGCGCTTACTGCCATCTACGATCAGCCGACCTGGATTACCGACAGCGTCTGCCGTTTCAGCCCTCTGACAGCCGACGCCGGACCCCCGGTTACATAGGATGGATGGATGGATTCGAGCTTGTATTTGAAATAGAAACATCGCAGCGGTTCTCAGGCAACAGCTGGACATATTTATTTTTCAGCTTGGAGTTGTCTGGCTTTAAACGATTACATTGAAGCAGAGGTACTTGTTTTTGGTAAAAGCAAGAAATATAAGTTTTGTGTGTCTGTACTCTGGTCTTTACTCCCTGCACACATTGATGGCACGGAAGGACAGTCACTGCAGTCACCTATTCTCACAGACTGACTTTCTCCTTTAAGTGCTGATAATGCAGAAGAAGATGGATCATTGGCTTGCTTGCTTAATAACCACAAGCACCCATATTACAGAATGAATGAGACTGAAGTGGATGGAAGGCCACATCATTCTGTCTGCAGTGAAAGAAATAATAGGAGTTGGAATTGATTATGATTATGGAGAAAATGGCTGGCTATGGTGAGAAAGCTGTGGAAATTTGTGCCAATTCACATCGGTGAGGGCATAAAGGGTAATTTCTTTCAGTATGGGACGAATTCGCATATTTGTGCGAGGAAGGTAACAAAAGTTCACTAAAGTACACAATATTAAATTTGAATGTCTTTAATTAAAATGTTATGTACAGTATAACACTGCACCTTTTAACACTTTGCATGTCTGGCAGTGAAGGTCACATTCAGTTTGCTGAATGTATTCTCTGTCTTAAATGGTCGGTCTATTTTTCCTTCTGCTGGATGATGTACCCAATTTTCTAATAAACAAAGAGTATAATGAACAAGTTGATGTTCTGTGTGTCTGATACCTGTACGTGTTTGGCAAAGCAGTATATAGTTACTGCCTACATTTTTGGCTGTGCATGTGTGATTTTGATGGGAATATTATATTTTTATATCTGTGTGTAGATTTTTTCAGCAATAATTGAGTTTATCCTTCTGTACAGTATTTAAGGTTTTGGTAATTCATGATTTATTTGTATTTGTGCAGTGTGCAGTTACCAGGTTATAAATAAACAAATAAATAAATGTGACATCAGAAGAGATGTACAATCACAGTAAAATGTGTGAAAGTAATGGAATGTGAAAATTGTTTGTGCGTATAAGTCTCCACATGTATAAAACGGTTGTATACCATAAGGAAAAGGAGCAATGGATGAATTACATAAAGTGCTTACTGTCCAAAACGAAAATGAGTCATGTTTGGCGTAACATAAATATTCAGAATTCAAGAATCATATGTCTTTGGAATCAAGAGAACTATCAGCTAACTTCACCAAGTCACCATATGGATGCAAAATCAAAGATTTCTGCCTGGCACTAAGCATGTATTCCTCTGTCACGTCACCGGTGGGAAGTAGGACCCAAATGCAAGCTGTAGGGCAGAATCCCCTTCGTGGGGTTTTATTGACAGGCAGGTTTGGGCACAGAGACGCAAACAGACAAGGACACAACTGGAGAAGATAGGACTGGGCACTTTACCAGACTAAGGAATGGGAAAACACAAGGAAGCTGATAGTGACTGACAGAAGGGGAGGAACATGGGGTGAGACTAATAGACACCAAGCGTGGCTCATCAGGGAGGAGAACTGGAGGGTAAGGTTGACTAAATGGGCAAGATATGACAGTAAACGCCCCCCTCCCAATCCTGTGCCCTCCGGGTACAAGGGCATCATTAAGGGGACACACAGACCAGGGCAAAACCAAGGACAACAGGGGAGACTAACCCCCAGGACACAACTCATGACAGGCCAGGTAATCCAACAGGGATGCTGACTATGGACCAAAAGACAGACAGTGGGTGTCAGTGGGTAAGTGGGAACAAAGGACACAGTAGAAGGAGACAAAAGGGAGGGATTGGGCATCAAAAGGACCAAAGACGACACAGGGACAGACAAGGCAGGACACAACCAGACAAGACAGGCAAGCAACGGAACCAGTGCAACAATAATATGGCCAGGAGAGGGGAACCTAAAGCGGGAAGCAAGAGTGACTGGAGTGGGGGCTGGAACAGTGAAATCAGGCTAAGAGGTGAAACCAGGGAGAGCCACGGGGAAGCAAGACTACAGACCAAAGACTGAGGTATTAGGAGGGGCAAGACACTAGGTAGCATGGGAGGTAAAGTGAACAGTTCAGGGCCTCTGATGGGCTCCGGGGTGCCGCAGAAGGGTCACGGCCAGGGGGGCCTTTGGAATCCTGTCTGGGTCTGTAGAAGCTCTACTCGTCTGTGGCAGCCGAGGGAAGAACAGCATCGGTAGACGGCGAGGGGTTGGCAGAGTCGGAGGGTGTCGAGGGGCAGGCAGGACAGGAACTGGACCAAACCAGGGACCCTGCAAAACAAAAACACAGGCCAGTACCAGCGCCATGAGGAGACCGGAGGTGGTTCCTTTTGGGAACCATTGGATGGGATAACCTGAAAGACCATCTTGGACCAAGCCTGGATCAGGAGGCAGGTCTGGGTAGCATAACCTCGTTTTTTCCTCCTGGACCTCAGCCCACGACTGGATTTCCGTTGACCCTGCCGTTGTCGCGGCGATAGCCTCCTCGGCTGGGGAAACTTTGGCCACGGGGCTGACACCACGGAGTGGGACTCAGGGCAAGACCTGGAGGCTCCCACTCCATGTCCTCCGGGGGAATGTCCTCCAGGTCAGCCCCCTCTGGGCTGGCATTGTCCGGAGAGTCTGATGACAGGCTGGTGATGCCTTAATCCAGGCTGGCTGTGCCTTAATCCATACTAAATGTAATTAAACATAATGAAATTTAAAAGAATAAAATGGTAATTAGAGGAAAATTTAACGTGTAAGTTTTAAAAAATGGGCTTTTCCTTTTATCCAGATGTCTGCAAGCGCTGTGACTCTGTGATGAATGGTGACGTATGAGATCCTGAGACTGGGCGACGCTTCCAAGGATGGGTGGCAGGTGGCATTTCCCAGGAATTACAGGCTGGAGATGCCTGAGGAGCTCTCCTGGAGGGAAGACAGAAAGAGAAGAAGGGAACAAGCAGAGGCTGTGGGGAGAAAAAGACTGCAGAACCAGTTAAAGTTGTACAGCTGGATGGTACAAATGCCCTCAAGTCTTGGTCCACGAGGGTTCCTGTTTTTAATTTACAAAAAAACAATAAATTAATTTAAAATAAATCTTAAGGCTTATCATTTACATCTGTCTAGTAGTTAAAACACATACAATCGATTAACTTACCTGGTGATTTTGGAACTTCCGACTCCAAAGCAAAATAATACAGATTACAAGTAAATGCATCATTCTACTTGGGGAAAAGGGATAAATTAAATAAAGGGTTAACTTTGGAATCTAAATCAAAAACAGCAATATCATATCAAGGGTCTTCAATACCTTTTTCCTGTGTCTGCTCCCTTTACATGTAGATACTGATATAAACACGTACCTATAAAATATATTATGTTTAGTTTATAAGCTTATTTCATTATAACAAACAAGCACAATCCATAAGTGCACTAGGCCTAACACATGGTTCAGAAGCCTCCTACCCCACCTTACACCAGCCACATGGACACCATCTGTCCAACTGGGCAACCTCAGCGTCTTGTGCCTCCTGAAACGCCACCTCAGTTTCTTCTTCTTCCTCACATCCTTCTTCCTGAATGGTTTCCAGCCATGATCTGCCTCCTTGTGACACAATAGATCCCAAAGCATTCCCTCTACTTTTCTCTCCTTCTCCCTTAACCTCCTCCACATTCACTCCTACCTCACATCCATTCTCCTCACCTCCATTTACCATATGCATTCCATTCATACCAGCCTCCGCCCCCTCCATCTCACCATTGGACGCCCCTTTCTGATACCTCCACATTTTCCCAAGTAGCCCTTCCCAATCCCTCCTTATCCCCCCCAACCTGGACAGTGGGGGTGTCGCTCGTGAGCACTCCTCCACACCGTCTCCCCAGTCGATCACCTCGTCACACAGGTTCCAGGCACCCCAGTACTGGGTGTTGATCCAGGCAACCGCTGTCTGAATTTGCTTTCTGAGGAGTAAATGATAGATAGTTAACCAACTATTTACAGTGATAATTAAATGAATAAAGACCAGACAGATCTTCAACCATACAGAAAATACAGTTGCTATAATTATTATAATCATGGGAGTAAATTTCATTTAACAGTAGGGGGGGACAATAAATATAACATTTCTCATAAGCAATTTTTGAAGGGGACACAAATAATACAGTCAAATTGTACTTGAAGATTTGTCCTCACAGTGAAAAACATTACTTCTGTCATTACTATTGTAGCAGGGAGACTGTGTCATTATGCTTATTTTCAAAGTTTTTCTCAGGTTAAATGACAAAGCAGATTTTTCTTCAAAACTATTTATTGCATTTTTTGTTATGTTGTTTACGGTCAAGCCATCAACATACAATAAAATTTAAACATGACTATTATTGTGAAAAAGATATCACATAAGTAATGTTTTGCATCAAAATCAACAATTAAATAACCAATTTACAGTAACTGTTCTATGCAAAAAAAAAAAAACATCTGCAATTTAAAGCAAACTTACATTAATGAATGGACACTAAACAAAAGTACCAAATGTGTTTTTCCTGGTATCACGGGGCCCCACAAACTCCTGGCATATGTTGTTTATGTTAAAGTTGTCCAGCTCATCTTTCTGCATATTCAGACTAACAGACTGTTAAGTCCATCGTGGCCCATAGTAGCCCTTAGCCACGTCTTTAGTCTGCGCAATGCACTGAAGCTCCTCTCAGCTTCACATGAGGACACTGGAACCACCAACAAAATTCTGACAAGGACCTCAATCTGGTTAAACAAGCCTGAAGGGCCAGTGCTTTGGACAGGATCTTAGTCCGTATTCAATAAGCCTTTAGGTGAAAGGAGGTGTAAGAATGAGGATCTTTCCCCTTTTTAAGCATGAGAAATATTAGCTTGGGCAAGAGGTTCAGGTTGTTGAACATGTCCAATAGGAGAGAGGACAACTGGGGCCATAACTTTTTATAGAACTCTGAAGGAAAGCCATCGGGTCTGGGACATTAACCACTTTGCGAAGCAGCCGCCATGGTGGTCAGTTCAGTTACAGTGAGAGTGATAGTGACATCTAAATCATTCACAGCCACACATTCCTATGAAGGAATGGCTAAATCCCTAAAGAAACTATTGAACTCTAGACAACAAGTGAGAGGAGAAAAGCTTGAATGCATTATTCATTTCTAGAGGATTTGCTCGTAATAATGAGACCTTGTTTGCATCAGTAGTTCAGCAGTATGTTGAGACACTAGAAATTCATATTCTGCTTGTATCGTTAGATGCTCCTTATAAACATCAGCAGATGGGGAGAAACATATCAATTGTCAAGATCTGCTTCACGCTGTGTTAAATATGCCATCTTCTCCTTCCACAGCTCTCTATCATTGCTTACATATCAGATAATCTGCCCACTAGTATCGGTCTGCAAGGTTTCCAGCGATATGGAAACAAATACATCTGGAGATTTATTTAAAGAAAGAAAATTGGCAATTTGTTGTGAAATAAAATCAACAACGAAAGCAACTGAGTGTTGAACCGTCAAGGACACCATGTTCTAACAAAATTTTCGAGGAGACTGGAGCATGATCTGAGAAAGCTATTTTATCATAGCTACTCAGATATTGAGCAAGAAGTCTCTTATCAACTGCTCTTATCGACAATAGATAAACTATAGTGAGATGTTGGATATTTAAGTTATTTAATTTGTATGTTGATATTTTTTGCAGTCTGATTGAAAGATAATTCATTGCAGCTCTGAAGATAATTCTAAAGGTTCTAAACAAAAATAAATAAAAGACATTCCTTCCTTTGTTAAAAGGTTCTAAACAAACTGAAAACAACCCATTTGTTGTTACAATCGTCCTTAGTAATTGCTCATCCTGAATATAATTGTTAAAATAAAAGCAATACAAGTCTTTATTCCACTTTGTCATTTTTAAAATTGAAATACTGTCAAACAGAGATTCTAACTATGAACAAAAAACATATAATTTTAAATTTGAATTAAGCATATTTGCAAAAAAAATGTACTGTATATGAAGAATCGTTTTGGAATCGGATCGTGGATCCCAGAATCGTAATTGGATCGGATCGCAAAGTACCTAAAGATTCCCACCCCTAAGTGACAGTCACATAATGTTGGTGGGCTTGAGAGGTCTGGTGTGCTGTACATTTTTCAGTGGCTTTCTTCCAATTTCTAAAGCCTGTACTAACGAAAGCGGCATCAGGTCTATGACCTAAAGAGGACTGGTTTGAAACACCTTTGCTGAAGTAAAAACATAACACCCCTTACACTGATGGACTGTAATTTAGCCATGGAAAGTCTTGATACGATTTCTCTTGAAATGTCAATGACTTCTTTGAAAACATTTGTTTTTCGATACACTGGGGAGGTAGTTGTGCAGGCACTGAGATCTAAACTAAAAACTGTGCTCCCTGTGCTGCTGCTGGCAATATCATCTCTTTGTTCTGCTGTCTCCGGCTCCCTCCCTGGTTCTGAATCTGCCCCTTCCTCTACTCTCACTGTCTCAGAACAGACTGACTCCTAAAGCAGAAATAATGCAGGAAAAGATGTTTTCCATACTCATAATACTCAACTTGTTTACATTACACTTGTTAAATTGACAGATCATACTGTAAATTGGTGAGCCTGTGATGTTCATCTACTGAACAGCCACAACTCAGAAAACATTAAAGAAATTGTTCATCCAAAAAAAAATTCTGTCCTTATCCCTTCAATAAAAGCACAACACACTTACCTGACACTGTACATCTGAATGACCCTGCTCTACCTGTCCCTCAATAATTTCTGTCTCCTTTGCCTGCGATTGATATTGTGACATTAGTAGTCATAAGTACCCATTCTTAAAGCCAAATTGCCATAATATGTGAACTTTTCGTTTCGTTACTTGGCGTTTAGGTGCACTGAAAAATGTTCCTATGTCCATTTTCCTTTTCTCTGTCATTTTACCTAGTCTATGACACTGCAAGGCAAGGCGAGTTTATGCTGTAGCACATTTCATACACAATGGTAATTCAAAGTGCTTTACACAAAGAAAGTAAAACTAACATAAAATAATCACAACAATAAAAACAAGGAATTAAAAAAAGTTTCAATTTGTATTTAAAATGAATTAAGACACTTAAGAACAGAATAGAAACTGATTATACAAAAAAATACAGTGGGGTCAGTTTGGACGTAGCACAGTGCTCATTTAGTAAATGCACAGCTAAACAATATGCTAACTGTGGCCGTTAATGTTAAGTTAATATTATGCCAGGTCGTCACAAATAAAACAATGCATTGGAAACTGCTTTGGCGCGTTAGTTGCAGTGCACTATGGAACAAGTTATTGTAAACAAGCGAACGTTAACTACACAAGTAATATTTTAGTCGCTAATATATCAAATTCATGGGAAATTACATCGGTAATCAGCTTTTTTGCCGAAACTAATTTATGAATGAGTATGCATTAACTACATTAAAGATAATCTCTTTATTTAAAGTGAATAAAATACCCTACTTACTGGAATTCAACGTTAATAGATCCGCAGCCACACACCTGACTCGTGTGTGTAGAGTAGGTGAGATGAACTGAGAAAGCAGGCAGCGGGCCAAACCACTGTGAGGAATGGGGGGGGACGCAACTGTTTCTAAATGCATTATTTGGGTTTGTTTTATTTTCTACTTACACAATTATTTTAGGTATACGTATATATATATTTTCATAATAGAGAGTGCGTTTTTTTAAATAATTTATTGGGGGGGGGACAACTCTCGGATGGGGGTGGGGGGGCATGTTCCCTCCGTCCCCTCCGCGATTTACGCCCATGATTATAATGAGTAATTGTGGGGTTTATTGCTTCCGTAGGATAAGCGGTTTGGAAAGTGGATGGATGGATGGATTATAATGAATAATTGTGGGGTTTATTGCTTTCAGGATAGGCTCCGGACACCCCGAGACCCAGTAAGATAAGCGGTTTGGAAAATGGAAATTGTGGGGTTTACAGAAAAAAAAACTGTGCTGGCGATTATAACTAACATGGAATAGGAAACAACAGCGCTCCACAAGTGAAAACCCAGATGAATGCTACTGAGAACTGTGTTAACACTGATGAAACTAAGAGTATTTTTTAAATTCTGTGCAACATTGTTTTTTTAAAAATGCAATAGTCAGCTTGAAGCATTTACCTTATTACGAAAGCAATGCCCCAAATTACTTAAACATTTTAGGTAAACATTTTACCATCCATTACCGTAAGGGTTCCCAGCCCCCGGTCAGTGTACCGGTACAGTCCGCGCTCAGTGCTCAGGGGGGGGGCGGGCTGTGCCTACCGTCCTGTTTATTACGGGTTCGCGCCGTATTAAAAAGAAAACTGTCTGTATTGTTTAGTGCCGGATTTCCGTTCGCATAGCCAATCTCCCACCATTCCGCATATTTTATCGTGGACACCCCGGCAAATTACACCGCCGTTTTAGGGATCAGTGACATTTTTTGAAGTTTGGGAAGATTTTACTAACCAAATAGCTGTCTATCATCATCACTTCGATATAAGAGCACCCCCAATAAAAATAAAGACCACAAGTTTTAATGACATTAAAAACATGCAATAATTTTATCGACATGTACTACATTAGTATAGTATAAAAGAGTAAATAATCAAAGTAGCATAATATAATTTGAAGAATAAAAGGAAATTTTGGAGAGCTAACAAACTGCTCAATTGAGCGCCATTTTCATTCGTAGAGTTTGCTGTGCTGCAAACGGTAAAGAATATTTACGTTGTTTCTATGGAAACTACTCCCACTGTCCGCTTAACATTAATGTAATAGTACGTACGTTGAAATTGGCTAATGAGTTGTATTACGCTACGTGCGTATTACGTCATAACTCTTGCGTAACGTCCATTTAACCGGGGAATGTCGAAGACGTGCTATGTAGTTCAGATGTAGAAAGTTCTACGTTTCTTTTAAATGTTAAAGAAAGTTTCATAAAAACAAATTGTATAGCGAATGTTCAGTACAATAGGAAGCGTTATTTTATTCAAGCAAATGGAGCTGAGGCATAATATTTAAAGGAATGTTATTCAAAGGTAATAAGCTTCCACCACACTGCAGCTTAAATACACGCTTTCTTAAATTAATTACATGATACGTGAATGTCCTGCTTTGTCTTCCAATAAGATAAGCTCGGTGGCTATAAAAACTCATACATTTAGCTGATACAAATTAATTTTGTCCTTTGGAAAAAAAAGTAGCTGATTTTTGGCTTGTTGAGGCTTCTACATATGACAAACCACAAGATGGCACTGCCTGAGCAGGCTTTTAGAAATGTACTGGAGTGCCACTAGCAGGCAAGCAAGTTACTTTGCAAGTTCTAGAGCACAGCAATGGTGTTTGACATTCTGTTAGCTATATACGCAGGGATGGATATAACTGGTAAGCAAGTACGCATTCACCTTTAAAAGCGATATGTGCAGCAATCGGTTGTTGTAACAGTGTGAATTCGTACGTACTTTATGTGCATTTGCGGCGATATGACAAGAAATTACCGTGCATTTTAACCTTTAATTTTCCTTACTTCTTTATATTACGTTTTCTCTGCTTTATTTCAGTCAGTCTAACATATTGCGCCACAGCCTTCAACCCAAATTTTCATAGCAGACTTCAGTTAGGAGTACGCCTTAGTAATGATTAACCTGGGACTCACCAGGGAGGTGTAGGGGGATACTATTGTAAATTGCTTAGTTTTAACTATAACAGCCTTAATAATCCTATCAAACACTGTGAAATACTGCAATACCTTTATCACTGAAGGGCTCGTATGATGCTCTTTCAAGAAACTCATTTTAAACCATCAGACGACAGGTGTGGATGGGCAGATCACATCTATCATTCTACAGTCTTTCTGCTGTAGAGCAAGGGACGTAGCAATATTGTTGCATACATCTATTCCCTTTGTTCTTTGCATATCTGATGTGGATTCCCGATCCAAATGGGAGATCTGTCATAATTACTAGTTTATTGTTCATTACACCTGTACTATTGGTTAACGCATGTGCTCCTAATTGCGATGATATTTTCTTTAAGCGTCTGTTCTCACTGGTACCTGATACCTCTAAATATCACCTTATCTTGGGGAGTGATTTAAATTGTCGCTTTAATCCAAAATTAGATCATCCATCCCCCAAGATAGCTCTGCCTTCAAAATCTGTCGAAATGATAAATTCTTTTACCAAAGAATTTAATGTGTCAGGTGTTTTCACAATTCTTTAATCCCACTCGAAAAGAGTATAGTTTTTTTCTCTCAGATTCATCACACGTTTACCCAAATTGACTATTTCTTAGTTGATAAGACTTCTTGCTCAATATCTAAGTAGCTATGATAAAATAGCTTTCTCAGATCATGCTCCAGTCTCCTCGAAAATTTTGTTAGAACATGGTGTCCTTGACGGTTCAACACTCAGTTGCTTTCTTTGTTGATTTTATTTCACAACAAATTGCCAATTTTCTTTCTTTAAATAAATCTCCAGATGTATTTGTTTCCATATCGCTGGAAACCTTGCAGACTGATACCAGTGGGCAGATTATCTGATATGTAAGCAATAATAGAGAGCTGTGGAAGGAGAAGATGGCATATTTAACACAGCGTGAAGCAGATCTTGACAATTGATATGTTTCTCCCCATCTGCTGATGTTTATAAGGAGCACCTAACGATACAAGCAGAGTATGAATTTCTAGTGTCTCAACATACTGCTGAACTACTGATGCAAACAAGGTCTCATTATTACGAGCAAATCCTCTAGAAATGAATAATGCATTCAAGCTTTTCTCCTCTCACTTGTTGTCTAGAGTTCAATAGTTTCTTTAGGGATTTAGCCATTCCTTCATAGGAATGTGTGGCTGTGAATGATTTAGATGTCACTATCACTGTAACTGAACTGACCACCATGGCGGCTGCTTCGCAAAGTGGTTAATGTCCCAGACCCGATGGCTTTCCTTCAGAGTTCTATAAAAAGTTATGGCCCCAGTTGTCCTCTCTCCTATTGGACATGTTCAACAACCTGAACCTCTTGCCCAAGCTAATATTTCTCATGCTAAAAAAGGGGAAAGATCCTCATTCTTACACCTCCTTTCACCTAAAGGCTTATTGAATACGGACTAAGATCCTGTCCAAAGCACTGGCCCTTCAGGCTTGTTTGACCAGATTGAGGTCCTTGTCAGAATTTTGTTGGTGGTTCCAGTGTCCTCATGTGAAGCTGAGAGGAGCTTCAGTGCATTGCGCAGACTAAAAACATGGCTAAGGGCTACTATGGGTCAAGACAGACTTCACAGTCTATTAGTCTGCAATATGCAGAAAGACGAGCTGGACAACTTTAACATAAACAACATATGGTAAGAGTGTGGGGCCCAGTGATACCAGGAAAAACACATTTGGTACTTTTGTTTAGTGTCTATTCATTAATGTAAGTTTGCTTTAAATTGCAGATGTTTTTTTTGTTGCATAGAACAGTTACTGTAAATTGATTATTTAATTGTTGATTTTGATACAAAACATTACTTTTTTTATATCTTTTTCACAATAATAGTCATGTTTAAATTTTATTGAATGTTGATGGCTTGACCGTAAACAACATAACAAAAAATGCAATAAATAGTTTTGAAGAAAAATCTGCTTTGTCACTGAACCTGAGAAAAACTTTGAAAATAAGCATAATGACACAGTCTCCATGCTACAATAATAATGACAGAAGTAAAGTTTACGCCCATGATTATAATAATTATAGCAACTGTATTTTCTGTATGGTTGAAGATCTGTCTGGTTTTTATTCATTTAATTATCACTGTAAATATTTGGTTAACTATCTATCATTTACTCCTCAGAAAGCAAATTCAGACAGCGGTTGCCTGGATCAACACCCAGTACTGGGATGCCTGGAACCTGTGTGACGAGGTGATCGACTGGGGAGACGGTGTGGAGGAGTGCTCACGAGCGACACCCCCACTGTCCAGGTTGGGGGGGATAAGGAGGGATTGGGAAGGGCTACTTGGGAAAATGTGGAGGTATCAGAAAGGGGCGTCCAATGGTGAGATGGAGGGGGCGGAGGCTGGTATGAATGGAATGCATATGGTAAATGGAGGTGAGGAGAATGGATGTGAGGTAGGAGTGAATGTGGAGGAGGTTAAGGGAGAAGGAGAGAAAAGTAGAGGGAATGCTTTGGGATCTATTGTGTCACAAGGAGGCAGATCATGGCTGGAAACCATTCAGGAAGAAGGATGTGAGGAAGAAGAAGAAACTGAGGTGGCGTTTCAGGAGGCACAAGACGCTGAGGTTGGACAGATGGTGTCCATGTGGCTGGTGTAAGGTGGGGTAGGAGGCTTCTGAACCATGTGTTAGGCCTAGTGCACTTATGGATTGTGCTTGTTTGTTGTAATGAAATAAGCTTATAAACTAAACATAATATATTTTATAGGTACGTGTTTATATCAGTGTAAAAAGGGAAGGGGTTTCTCTATGACTTGGGTTGGTAGTAGCATTTGGGGGGTCAAGGAGTCAGATGTTAGTGGTTTATGGTAGTGTATTGTGTGTTGAAGTTTATTGAATTGGCGGACTACACATCCCATCATCCCCTGCGCACCACAAAATAATAGTCCATGCTTAGTGTGCTGTTTGGTTTATTTCTTTCTTTATTCAAGGCAATAACTTAGAGCTGTGAGGTACCCACTGTTCTAGTTTTATCCATCGGCCATGGTAAAGGGAGAACTTGGGTAAATCAGCAGAAGTCTCTCACCAACTTCCACCCCGGTTGCTGTTTCCTCTGGTCCCTCGGCATATGGGTTCCCTGCGGAAGCGCGCGCCGTCTGGGGAAGGTTCCCTTATAGCCCAGGGTGGAACAGGGGAAGGTGAAGGTTTGGCACAAAAGGGGGGGGGAAATAGGTGAGAAAGGTTGTTTGTTCTTGCTTTTGTTGTGTGAGGTGGGATGTTCTGTGTGAAAGAGCAGGGGACGGTAATGCTTAAGGGCCAGCTATTATGATGTGTTCCATGTTAAATGTATGTGTTGTAATGTATGTTGTTAGTACATGAAACTCCAACTGGTTTCCCCTTGTCGTTGGGCTGTCCCAATTAGTTTAATGGGAAGCCGTATATAAGGGCAGGGGATTAGAGTAAAAAGGGTGGTTGGTGGTCTTTCTTTTGGTCTAATTGTTGTTTGTTTTTTATTTATTTATTTATTTTTGTTGTTTTTGTCATGCTGTGGCCTGTGTGGATTATAGGCATGTCAAGGCCAAGAGAGAGGGGTAACAGCTTGAGGTGAGGCTGGAAAGGCCCCATGAAATAAAGCTACCTTTGTTCTGAGGCCTACTGCGTTTGTGCCTGGTTTCTCCCCACTCGCATGCGGGGTTGTTTGCATTCCCTCAACTCAATAAGGCAGGGCCTGTCCAGCTCTTGCCTTTTTCACATTCAGTATCTACATGTAAAGGGAGCAGACACAGGAAAAAGGTATTGAAGACCCTTGATATGATATTGCTGTTTTTGTTTTAGATTCCAAAGTTAACCCTTTAATTTATCCCTTTTCCCCAAGTAGAACGCTGCATTTACTTTACATTTTGCTTTGGAGTCGGAAGTTCCAAAATCACCAGGTAAGTTAATCGATTGTATGTGTTTTAACTACTAGAAAGATGTTAATGATAAGCCTTAAGATTTATTAAAAATGTATTGTTTTTTTGTAAATTAAAAACGGGTACCCTCGTGGACCAAGACTTGAGGGCATTTGTACAATCCACCTGTACAACTTTAACTGGTTCTGCAGCCTTTTTCTCCCCACAGCCTCTGCTTGTTCCCTTCTTCTCTTTCTGTCTTCCCTCCAGGAGAGCTCCTCAGGCATCTCCTGCCTGTAATTCCTGGGAAATGCCACCTGCCACCCATCCTTGGAAGCGTCGCCCATTCTCAGGATCTCATGCGTCACCATTCATCACAGTCACAGCGCTTGCAGACATCTGGATAAAAGGAAAAGCCCATTTTTTTAAAACTTACACGTTAAATTTTCCTCTAATTACCATTTTATTCTTTTAAATTTCATTATGTTTAATTACATTTAGTATGGATTAAGGCACAGCCAGCCTGGATTAAGGCATCACCAGCCTGGCATCAGACTCTCCGGACAATGCCAGCCCAGAGGGGGCTGACCTGGAGGACATTCCCCCGGAGGACATGGAGTGGGAGCCTCCAGGTCTTGACCTGAGTCCCACTCCGTGGTGTCAGCCCCGTGGCCAAAGTTTCCCCAGCCGAGGAGGCTATCGCCGCGACAACGGCAGGGTCAACAGAAATCCAGTCGTGGGCTCAGCTCCGGGAGGAAAAAACGAGGGTATGCTACCCAGACCTGCCTCCTGATCCAGGCTTGGTCCATGATGGTCTTTCAGGGTATCCCATCCAATGGTTCCCAAAAGGAACCACCTCCGGTCTCCTTATGGCTCTGATACTGGCCTGTGCTTTTGTTTTGCAAGGTCCCTGGTTTGGTCCAGTTCCTGTCCTGCCTGCCCCTCGACACCCTCTGACTCTGCCAACCCCTCGCCGTCTACCGATGCTGTTCTTCCCTCGGCTGCCGCAGACGAGTAGAGCTTCTACAGACCCAGACAGGATTCCAAAGGCCCCCCTGGCCGTGACCCTTCTGCGGCACCCCGGAGCCCATCAGAGGCCCTGAACTGTTCACTTTACCTCCCATGCTACCTAGTGTCTTGCCCCTCCTAATACCTCAGTCTTTGGTCTGTAGTCTTGCTTCCCCGTGGCTCTCCCTGGTTTCACCTCTTAGCCTGATTTCACTGTTCCAGCCCCCACTCCAGTCACTCTTGCTTCCCGCTTTAGGTTCCCCTCTCCTGGCCATATTATTGTTGCACTGGTTCCGTTGCTTGCCTCTCTTGTCTGGTTGTGTCCTGCCTTGTCTGTCCCTGTGTCGTCTTTGGTCCTTTTGATGCCCAATCCCTCCCTTTTGTCTCCTTCTACTGTGTCCTTTGTTCCCACTTACCCACTGACACCCACTGTCTGTCTTTTGGTCCATAGTCAGCATCCCTGTTGGATTACCTGGCCTGTCATGATTTGTGTCCTGGGGGTTAGTCTCCCCTGTTGTCCTTGGTTTTGCCCTGGTCTGTGTGTCCCCTCAATGATGCCCTTGTACCCGGAGGGCACAGGATTGGGAGGGGGGCGTTTACTGTCATGTCTTGCCCATTTAGTCAACCTTACCCTCCAGTTCTCCTCCCTGATGAGCCACGCTTGGTGTCTATTAGTCTCATCCCATGTTCCTCCCCTTCTGTCAGTCACTATCAGCTTCCTTGTGTTTTCCCATTCCTTAGTCTGGTAAAGTGCCCAGTCCTATCTTCTCCAGTTGTGTCCTTGTCTGTTTGCGTCTCTGTGCCCAAACCTGCCTGTCAATAAAACCCCACGAAGGGGATTCTGCCCTACAGCTTGCATTTGGGTCCTACTTCCCACCGGTGACGTGACAGAGGAATACATGCTTAGTGCCAGGCAGAAATCTTTGATTTTGCATCCATATGGTGACTTGGTGAAGTTAGCTGATAGTTCTCTTGATTCCAAAGACATGATTCTTGTCTGTGCATTATGCATATCCAAAGTTAAGAGCTTCAGATTAATAGGTGCGAAAAACGCATCTTGCGTTTGTCGAGTTCGAAGGGTTAACTCACTGAATATTTATGTTACGCCGAACATGACTCATTGTCGTTTTGGACAGTAAGCACTTTATGTAATTCATCCATTGCTCCTTTTCCTTATGGTATACAGCCGCTTTATACATGTGGAGACTCACACACATTTTTCACATTCCATTACTTTCACACATTTTACTGTCATTGTACATCTCTTCTGATGTCACATTTATTTATTTGTTTATTTATAACCTGGTAACTGCACACTGCACAAATACAAATAAATGATGAATTACCAAAACCTTAAATACTGTACAGAAGGATAAACTCAATTATTGCTGAAAAAATCTACACACAGATATAAAAATATAATATTCCCATCAAAATCACACATGCACAGCCAAAAATGTAGGCAGTAACTATATACTGCTTTGCCAAACAGGTACAGGTATCAGACACAGAGAACATCAACTTGTTCATTATACTCTTTGGTTATAAGATAACTGGGTACATCATCCAGCAGAAGGAAAAATAGGCCGACCATTTAAAACTGAGAATACATTCAGCAAACTGAATGTGACCTTCACTGCCAGACATGCAAAGTGTTAAAAGGTGCAGTGTTATACTGTACATAACATTTTAATTAAAGATATTCAAATTTAATATTGTGTACTTTAGTGAACTTTTGTTACCTTCCTCGCACAAATATGTGAATTCGTCCCATACTGAAAGAAATTACCCTTTATGCCCTCACCGATGTGAATTGGCACAAATTTCCACAGCTTTCTCACCATAGCCAGCCATTTTCTCCATAATCATAATCAATTCCAACTCCTATTATTTCTTTCACTGCAGACAGAATGACGTGGCCTTCCATCCACTTCAGTCTCATTCATTCTGCAATATGGGTGCTTGTGGTTATTAAGCAAGCAAGCAAATGATCCATCTTCTTCTGCAGTATCAGCACTTAAAGGAGAAAGTCAGTGTGAGAATAGGTGACTGCAGTGACTGTCCTTCCGTGCCATCAGTGTGTGCAGGGAGTAAGACCAGAGTACAGACGCACAAAGCTTATATTTCTTGCTTTTACCAAAAACAAGCTGAAAAATAAATATGTCCAGCTCTTGCCTGAGAACTGCTGCGATATTTCTATTTCAAATACAAGCTCGAATCCATCCATCCATCCTATGTAACCGGGGGTCCGGCGTCGGCTGTCAGAGGGCTGAAACGGCAGACGCTGTCGGTAATCCAGGTCGGCTGATCGTAGCTGGCAGTAAGCGCGCCAGGCATGATTCGGAGCCAAGGAGGTGAAGCAGAGATCGGTACACAGGAAGACAGGAACACAAGGAGGGGAAAAACGCTTGCACGCTGCATAAACCACGAAGATCTCACGTCTGGCCAGAAATAAGAGACTGAGAAGGGGAAGGTTGACCACAGATGGGAGGGGCGGGGTTCCAAAGCGGAACCACACCTCCTCAGGCACTTCCATCTCCTGCCAATATTCCTCTGTCCTTTATTTCCCTTCACACTGCACTCCAATCATGCTCCACAACCACAAACCTCTGAAATCTCCTACACTCTCTGCACTCGACTGACTCCTTACCAGCTTCTCTCCTGCCGCTGCCTGCACTCCTTCATGTTCTGTCGGCACCCAAACCACCTGCTTTGCTCGCCCCATCATTTCTCCCAGATTTAGCGTGGGCTGATTAAAAGCCACTGCTAAGGGGGGCTCCTCCTCTGGTGTGTTGTACCATTCCCACCAGTCCTCCGTATCTGAATGGCTACTCCCTCAGGGCCTAATATTATCCAGTCTGTTGTCATGCAAGATTCTGGAACATGCAGGTTGGACAGGTGTGTCTATGCTGATCACAGCTCCAGCACACCAGCTGAATCAGCCTGTTCCCCAGTCTCCCCAGGGTCTAGGATCATCAAATTTGTGAGTAAATGGGTACCCTCTGAGGAAACCCCCATCCATTGTATCTACTCACCTGTTCTAATTAGGAACCGGAGGCCAATTAGTGGCCTTGTTTTTTTGGCGGTGACTGACTCAATTTCTTCGTCAGCTCCCTCTCATGCTCTTCAGCAGAGTCCTCCTCCTCTCTGTACAAGTCAATAGCGTGGATCAGCTGCTTCTCAGGAATAGTAATAAGCGCCACCACTTGCCTTAGCCTGCTTCTCACTGGCTTCAGGAGCGTGTCCTGCAGTGCCCTCCGGTACAGACCTCTGAACACCGAATCCTGTAGGTCCTGCTCTGTCTCAGTGCTCCACCGCTTTTCTTGGGCTTGCAGATAGGCAGCTGGGCTCTCCCCCTCCTTTACGGGCTCCTCCTTCATTTCAGCCACACCTAGTCCCTGTCACCACTGCCAGCATTCTCTCCATTCCGTCTACCCCCAGGACACAAGCCTGAACCGCTTTTATGTCCCCCATCACCAAGAGCCGTCCCATAGTTTCCTCCTCAAATACTTTCATCCATTTTCAAGCTCCGTCTGCCAGGACTGTTCTGCCCATGGTACATACTGTGTCTGTGCTCCTTTCGCCACCAGGGGGAGCATCAGAGTGTCCCTATCGGGGGTCTCACAGCCCTCCTGCTTCCCACTGTTCTATGATCTGCATTATCCTCCTCTACTCCTTCCTCACTATCCGTTTCTATCTCCTTCTCCTGAAACTGACTCCATCCTCTACATGGAGGGTTAGGGCTGTCCATCAGATGCATCAGCCCTTCTGCAGCCCTACCACTTGCTCCGCACCCCACCTTTATATCACCCCCTTTTTTCTTAAACCCACATGCCTGGCCTTCTATTATTATATCACTCCTTCGCAGTCCTTCCTTCACGGTCTGCCGCCGCTGGTCGCTCACTTCCCTGTACCCATATAAACAACTTTCTTCATCCTTCTGTTTCTTCCCCTCTGAACTTTACCTTGCCCTCTATTACTGGAAAGTGGCCCTTAAATATCAGAGGTGGCCCTTCTACTAACAGATACAGTCCCTGATACAGAGGAAGTCGTAACTCCTCCTGCTCTGTTTCACCTTTGACTCCTGCCTGATTCTCACTCATCACTCTCTCATCACTTTCTGCTCTTTTCTCCAGGCCTCTCCCTTTGCCATAACCTCAGAACCTCCAGTTGCTCACTCCTTTTCTTGTTACACCTTTCTGTGTTCTTATTAGCCTTATGATACTTTATCAGAGTCTCCATCTCCTCACACACTGCCACATCCAGAAATATGGCAGAAATATAAAGTACAGATATTTTATGGGTTCCACTGAAATAAAGGTAGCTGATTATGAGAAAGACCTCGGTGTGTATGTTGATGCTTCCATGTCCCACTCTCGCCAGTGTGGGGAAGCAATAAAAAAGGCAAATAGAATGTTGGGTTACATCTCTAGGTGTGTGGAGTTTAAGTCAAAGGAAGTGATGCTATGATTGTATAATTCCTTGGTAAGACCCCACCTAGAATATTGTGTGCAGGTTTGGTCACCATACCTTAAGATGGACATTGCTGCCTTGGAAAAGGTGCAACGTAGGGCTACGAGAATGATTCCCAGTCTTAGCGGAATGTCTTATGAGGACAGGTTAGTTGAGCTGAATCTGTTCAGACTAAGTGGGGGCATGAGCCAGTTATATAAGATTCTAACAGGTCTGGATGGTGAGTGACATGACATACTAGAACTCGTGGCCACAAGTAGAATTTAGCGGGAGAACATTTTAAAACGAATTTGAGGAAGCACTTCTTTACACAGCGTGTAGTTAGAGTATGGAATAGTCTTCCTACTAGTGTAGCGCAAGCTAAAACCCTGGGTTTCTTTAAATCAGAGCTAGATAAGATTTTACCAACTCTGAGCTGTTAGGTAAGTTTTTCCCAAAAGTGCTTGATGGGCCGGATGGCTTCCTCTCGTTAGTAAATTTCTTATGTTCTTAAGGTTACTTTTCCTATAGAACAAGTCTATACATTGTACTTTTATTAAACAAATGAAATAGCCTTATGCTATTTATCTTATTTACACAAATGCTTGTCATTTTTGTCTCGTCTACACAGTCGCGTATTTACAATTCTCCTCTGCTCTCTGTATTGCGCATGGCGGACTTCCGCCCCGATGCAGACAGGTGAGCACACTCCCACCAGCGGACAGAGAGCGCGCGTCGGAAAATATGTCACGTCAACCATCTCAAAAGCAGACAAAAATATCTGCTGTGCCATTTATCTGTGTATGACTCCTCAGATCTCCAGTCCGGTCAAAAGTTTCACTAATTATCTACTTCTTCCCTTGCATGTTTAGTCCTATACTGAACTCCCTGTTCACTACACCTTACACATCTTAAGTTTAAGATTTGTCCAAATTTTACAGTAACCTACCCACACTTATATTACAGAGAATGTTTTTTGCATTAAAGCTCGCAAATACTAAATTTGATTCCACAGTTATGGCTTTAGATACCGAGGGATCCTGGTATATCATACTTATACAAAACTAATTATGGTAAATTACTATGTGAAATAAAGAATTATCTCAAAGATGGGAAATCCTCCCTCTATCCTTATTGGGGAGAGTGGAGAGCATTAGAATGAACATACCACCTAGGCTTCTCTTTATGTTCCAGTCCCTGCCCATAGGGGTCCCTATATCTACATTCAAAACGCTCAATAAATGGTTATCCAAATTTACCTGGCAAAACAAAAGACCCAGGATTGAACTGAAAAGACTATTAAACCCAAAAGAGAATGCGGGTCCTGACTTGCCTAATTAAAAAAAATATTACTTGGCAGCCCAACTTATATCAGTAGTGGTATGGATTACCCAGGACAGGGAGGGTCAGTGGGTGGTAATGGAACAGAGTATCTGCCCAAATTTGCCGCTGGACATAGCAATTATTTTTAATCAAGATACACGGAAAGTAAATAAAATCAATAACATTTGGATAGGAAACGCTCTGAAAAGTGAGAGAGAGGCTGGGACGCCCTTCATCAATATCAAGATCAATGAAAATTGCACAGAATGTTGATTTTTTCTACCATCTAAATTAGATACAGGGTTTAAGACATGGGGAGAAAAGAGGTTTAACCAGTTGGATCAGTTGTGTGATGGAGGAGATCTAATGTCCTTCGAACATCTTAGAAATAAATGTGGCCTCCCAGTGCCCGATTGTTTTAGATACCTACAGTCAACAAATATATTGTTTATATGAACAATTAAAGGATTGGTTAAAAAGAACATTATATCATATATTTATAAAATATTGCAAAAGGAGTCAACAGTGTTAATAAAGAGAAATGAGAACTAGAGATGAATACTATCATTAACGATGAAGATTGGACTCATTCATGTAAAGAAGGACACAGAATAACAAACAGTCCTACATGGTGGGAATTTGATTGGAAAGTTAAGATGAGATACTTTAAGACTCCCCTTCTCACCTCTACGTTTGGTAACACCTCAAATCAGGGGTTTATTGGAGGGGTTGTGACCTGGTAGGAGACCACACCCACATTTTTTGGGATTATCCAGAATTGTCAGAGTACTGGCAAAATATACAGGAAGAGATAAAAAATAAATGTTTGAACATAAAATTACCACTTGAACCAGCTCGTTTCATACTAGGAATTATGCCACAGAATATAGTGCATGAAAATAAGGTTGTATTACAGAGAGTTCTTCTTGTAATTGCCAGGAGGATGATAACGATCTCCTGGCTAAAACCCCAGACACCCACGACAGTACAATGGAAAGAAAGAGGAAAGAAAGTGTATAATATGGAATTTATAACTGAAAAATTGTTAACGAGAACAGAGTGTTTTGTGGAAGAAATTTCTCGAAGTCCGATGTTTAAGTGTTTGACAGAACTTTATTATTTGATGAGCTCACAGGGAACAGACACTCAGCAAGCATGCGTCTTGTGTTCTGCTCCCCGAGCAACAAATGCATACATCTTTTATGGCCTAAAATGCGACAGTCATCTGACAAATCAAGGACAAATCGGATTTTTGGACGTTCCAGTTACTTCTGCCTTTCAAGGTCCAGGCAGTACAAAGAAAGTTTGGCCATTTGGAGATACCAGTTTCTTCTACGTTTTCAAGGTCCACCTATCAGCTTAGAACAAGTCTATCTATTTGGGACTTTTCCTTTTGCTATATTATTCTAGGACTCGTTGTTCTCTTTTTCTACATTTTATATTATCCAATACCATGCATTCATTTTATAATATCTTCTGCAACAGCTTACTTCTCAGGTCAAGCCTTTGCTTTGACCTGGGCCTCTTGCTGATCAAGCAATATATGGCAAACATGTTAGTTCCTCTATAGAAAATAGAAATTTCTTACTTAAGCAGATTTGCATTCTTGTTTGATACATTCAATTAATGACAAGTAAATTACATTGTTTCAACCACTATGTGTAAATCAACAACACATTGTAAACTCAATTGTTAATTACTGATTAGGTAATGCATTTTGCATAATCATCTACATTCCATTATTGATTACTGATTAGCATAATCAAGAATTTTCTATCACAGTTTCTTTATTAAAAGGTTTCCAATCTGTAATTTTCTTTTTTCAACAGAAGTATGGCACTTAGGAAAGGATAGGGTTGAATTGAGACTTCCATGTACAGCACTGTGCAAAAATCTTAGGCAGGCAAAGAAAACGATGTTTAGATTGTCCTCGTGTTGGTGTAAAACTATGATATTATGCCTGTCAAAGTGTCTCAGCTTAGCCATTTCAGAACCTCTGCTAACATCATCCTAGTATTTGTAGCGACCGTCCAGTGCAGCCATGTATTTTTTGACTTGGCCACTAGCACACCTCATACAGCTAGTCAATCTGTCAAAATCATGGAACGGCTGAGGTGCCCCTGAGGAGAAGTTTGGGAACTGAAGCGGTGTTCATCTAGCCATCCGACTAGATATCAGTATCTTTTTAGAAAAGAGAAGAAATTATTAATAGTTTTTATTGTGTTCCTCTTAATTTACACGTTCTAATGTTAAATTGTGTTATTTGTTCTAAGCCAAAGTACACTTGCTACCCAGATAAACAGCTTTAAACATTTCTTTGGACTGCCTAAGACTTTTGCACAGTACTGTATATCTTAGAACATAAGAAATTTACAAATTAGAGGAGCCCATTCGGCCCATCAAGCTCGTTTGGGAAGAACTTAACTAATAGCTCAGAGTTGTTAAAATCTTATCCAGCTCTGATTTAACCATCTCTCTCAATATAATATTGGGATCATTTATTCTCTTCAGAGGCCTCCATAGAATAATGCATCCATCCTCTCAATTATGTTTAGACAGACGTATCCTAAGGCACCAGGGCAACAACAGTCAGAATAACAACAGAATCATCAATTTCACAGCTAGTTTTAAAAATTGCTTTAATGCAGAGTGATTACAGAAAAAAAGATAAGCAAATTAGGTAATATTAACAAAATTATTAAAACATGTAGAGTAATAGACATATTTGTCTTTCAGACATATTGTGCTTTTTTAAGAGCAGAAGGGATACATTAAATCAGGATTATATTTTGTTTTTAATGATATATATATATATATATATATATATATATATATATATATATATAATTTTTTTAAATTTACATCATTATAAATGAGAACTATAAGTGATTGCTAATTACTGTTAACTAATTTCCTGTATGATCTTTCTCCCCTTCAGTCTTAAAAATAATTATATGTCAGGGGGCCAATCAGTGGAGGCACACAGACACGGTGGCCGGTTATCCTATTTGTTCAGCGCCAACCCAACAAGTAGAAAATTCAGCACCACGGACAGTGATCTGTGCTACTATGACGTCAGGTCCTTTCATTGGCTCCATATATTTTTCTAGAAATAACTAATTGGCTCTTTTCTAGAAATGTCCAGCCTATATGAAGAGAATATTTTATTTTTATTTAGACTAAGAAACTACAGAAAATCAGCTCTGCATGTGATCTCCCCTTTACTGCTCAAGGAGGGCACACGCACATCAACAAATATCAATGCAACAATTACAGAAGAACAATTTCTCACAGCTTCAGAAGAAGTCAGATTTCTGTGTAATTCAGAGATTGTCCAAGACTTCTGCTAGAACATTTTCTGCACTTGAACCGAATTTCAAAATAAATGACACCTGGGTGACCCAGGTTCGAGTCTCTGCCTGGATCACATGTGTGTGGAGTTTGCATGTTCTCTCCATATCGTCGTGGGGTTTTCTCCGGGTACTCCGGTTTCCCCCCCACAGTCCAAAAACATGCTGAGGCTAATTGGAGTTGCTAAATTGCCCCTAGGTGTGCATGTGTGAGTGAATGGTGTGTGAGTGTGCCCTGCAATGGGCTGGCCCCCCATCCTGGGTTGTTCCCTGCCTCGTGCCCATTGCTTCTGGGATAGGCTCCGGACCCCCCACGACCCAGTATGATTAGTGGTTTGGAAAATGGATGGATGGATACACCTGGGTCTATTAAAAGAAGGTGATGCTGCCTGAACCACCAACCAAGGCTGGGAGGAAAGGGAGGAACACTAGTCAAATGAAGGAAGAAAAGGCCACCGTATCTCATGGTCACGAATACAAAAGTCAGGGAGTGTTATGAAGAAGGCACCACACTTAAGACTATTGGTTTTATGCAGTGAATTACACCAGAGAGAGTTTTTGCATTTTAGCTGTGTCATGTAACATTCCTCAGACTTCATTTTAATGTTTTCTTCAACGCAACAAAGTCCCACGGTAACAAAAGCGCTGAGGTCTGGATCGTTAATTGCAATGTGGGGAGTGCAGACCAGCTGGGGTGGGGGATCGTGCTCAGTCACGATAAAAGGCAAACGGGTAAATTGTGAATACGCACTTAATCTAACTACAGTTTAACGTTGTTCCACATACCAATATCACTACGTATCGGTATCGCAAAACAAAATTTAAAATGTTAAGATTCTGTCATTCTGAAAATCTGAGTATTTAAGACATTATGTTCCATAGCAATTTGTGGAGATAAATACCCTCGGACAGTAGCGTTCATTTCACAATTAAGTCTCTTTAAGTCATTGTTTTATGTTAAGCAGGATGAATGTGTGATTTTTAATTAATAAACCCTTAAGAGTTATATGCTTATGCTGTCGCATACTGTTCTCGGTATACAACTTAACTTATAAAAGTCTGTTTTAAAATCTTATTATAGAATAATATAGAGAATAATTATACAAGAACTATAATTATTATGATGTTATTATTTAATGTGTGTGGGCCGTGTTGCTTGATTACATTTGACTCCTCGGCACGTGGGACGCTGCCGGTTTGAAAGACGCGGCTTCACTTGTTTTCTGCACCAAGGTGGGTTGCCATTCTGCTCCCATTTTATCGGATAATTTATCTTATTATTTAGTATTTGTCAAATTTGCATGTATATTAAAATATGTTTGATGAGTAAAGTCAGTATATTGCTTTTAAATAAAGTGATTTTGTTCTGGGCTACTATGTTAATTATATTTAAATTTTATGCGCAAAGTGTAGTTGACATTTAACTTTTCCGCGTGCGCTTTCCTGCGTTTAAGTACATTATTGCGCTTGCTAGTGAGTAAATTAGTTCATTTCTTTTAAATAAAGTGAACATTGTTGTGGGGTGCTGTGTTGGTTAAATTTAAATTTCATGTGCAAGTCGGCTAGTTTCCTGTGCCGCAAAGTCTAGGTGATATTTCACTTTTCCGCGTGCGCTTTCATGTTGCATTCTACTGCGGATGCGGGTGGTTTCGCTCGGTGCTGCCTACAGCAATGATATTCCACCAGACCAGGAGAGGGCAGATGTATTGTAAGAAACACAAATAAAAGTAGTGAAGCAAGTCCTGTAAAGTTTGTTTGGTGACCAAAATCAGTATATTGCCATTTAGTAAAATTTAAAATTGTTCCAGGCTTCTGTTTTGATTATATCTAAATTTTATGTGAAAGTTAACTAGTTTCCTATGCTATAATGCAATTGTTCATTGCGGAGGTGTCAGTGCAGAACTGTATTCCATGTGCCAGGAGTGACTGACAGCTCCATTGTATTGCCTGTATGTTGTTTTTCCTCATTCAGATACAGATGAATTGCTTAAGCTGTCAGCTGGAGCAACGCTGAACAGGAGAAGCGGTTTCAGAAAATGGATGAATGTCCCCAGAGGTGTGAGTTAACAGTTTTAACCACTGCATCACTGTACCATGCCCATGTATAGGATATGTAGAAGAACCTGTTGCAGTTATCTGGTGTGTGTGTTTTTGACTATCCCTGCCGGCCCCTGGAGGTTTGGGCTTCCCCTTTGAGTCTGGTGCCTCCCAAGGTTTCTTCCTTCTAGGGAGTTTTTCCTTGCCACTGTCGCCTATGGCTTACTCACTGGGGGCTTTGGGTGGGGATGCTGTAAAGCGCTTTCACACAATGTAATGTTGTGATAACGTGCTATACTTTGCTGTGTAATTTTGTATTTACTCACGCAAATAAAAAATTGTTTGATAACAAAAAACACTTGTTTCATTCTTTTTCCCTGCGAACATATCAGTCACTTCCCTCCTGCTCCTGCATTCAAAAATGAAAGTTTGTCCTGCACTGCACTTTATTGCCGTGGGTTCCACAGGAATGCAGACCTCTACTTTGGTGTAATCCTGCTGCTGTTGTAGATGGTCTGCTCGCACGCTTTCACATTGTGCACAAGCAGATTTTTTGTATCTCTGCAGAGAAGCATTCTTTTCTTCTGCCTGGCAAATCCATCATTATAATAGCAATCCACCTAGCGCCCCTAGCTCTTAAAGAAAATGTTTGAAAAAATTAGTTTATAGCATGTTTACACCATAAAAACAGCAGTGACTGAGTACAACCCTTGTGGACCAGGCGCCTGGCTTTGACTATTTTTCTGCCATTAAACTAGCAAACGTGGGTTGGCCATGACGTAAAATAACTTGTGCCTTTAAATTTAAAAAAAAGTCCTGTGTGTTGTAAAGTGAGGTATGAAACAGATACCAGGCCGCTTCAGTGAGGGTCAGCGTAAGTTTTATTCATGTGATTTTGCGGTTTAAACTGTTTCATTGGAATCAATCCAACCAGCAGCATGAAGACTGCAAGCCAAAGAAGTGGGACGATGCCTGAGAAGAACAACTCAGTCAATCCTCACGTCTCCTCTCTCCTCAGGCGATTGATGGACTCTGAGCATGAGACATGTACAAAAGATGAGGACTCTTCTCCACTATTCAAATGGAAATTGTTCTTAATCTTTTATTTATACCTTTTGCTTATACCGTAAGATTTAGGAACACACTGAAAAAGATCAACTTTAATACATTTGAAGGTTGAAGTTATTGGAATTTGTAACGGCTGATTTGGTGGAATATGATTTTGGACAGAACTGTCAAAAAATGTGGAATGAAAATGCAGTTTAATGGTTGAATCCGTGGCTTGCCTAACTTGTTATAAATTGCACACACATCCAGCATTAAAGTGACAGGGAGGTATTAGACCAGAGTTGTTGCATTACATTAACACAGACCAGCAAAAAATATAACATTATTCTAACATTAATGTAATGTTGTTCTGAATAGATTTCTATGTCCAGTCCTGATTTCAAATTGGGCCTTTAAGCCTAGAATATGGTCAGTTTTAAAAATACTTGACTTTGTTGCAACTCTGACTAAGTTGAATTCCATCAAGTGGTTAACGGGTGTGAAGATTATCCTGAAATTTTCAAGTTAATGTCATTCCAGTTAATGTGAGTTTGTTCTGTGTGGGTCTCTGTCTCAGGCTGTTATTTTCGTCTTAGTTTCATTTAAACCACTTAACAATATGCATAGATTGCATAGCTGCAAATGTAAAATACAAAAATTAACTTGGAAAGCATTCTACAACAACATTCAGTATTGTGGAGTATTAATAGCATTTATTGCCAATTCCAGTTGCTAGGTAACTTCTATATTTTGAATAGAATACAATATAATATTTTAAACTAGATTACAGTTAATTGTTATTTTTCTGTTTAAAAAAGACAATTGCTGTAATTTACATAGGACAAAACCTGTAAAAGACATTTTGTAATTATTTTCTAAATGAAATGAAGATGCTTTGTTACTCCCCTTGGGGAAATTCTCTTTTCACCTACCCCATCTTGCTCTACTTGACACACGGGCACAGACAAAGGTAACAGCAAACCTGGCAGCAAAGGGCAGCCACCTGTAGGGACACCCATGGAGCTGGGGGTTTTACAGTGATTAACAGCAATTTTGCAATACTTTTCTGGCAGCTTTTTTTTTGCTAGGTATTTACAGTAAATTCCACAGTCAGTTCTACACTAGAAGAGACATCATTCCTAAGCGCAGCATGGACTGCTTCTGGACACAGTATCTAATGCGACTTCCAGAGTCACTTGAGTAAGCTGGAGATAATTCATCCCCGGGAAAGAGAGCCTGCAGTAGGCAGTCTACCAAAAGAGGGCCTTTCCTGTTCCCTTGGTGAATTAGAACACCAGTGGAGAGAGCTCTCCTGTTGCAGTTTCACAGAGATGAACAACATGGAGAACTTTGGATTGAGGTTTTGCAGTAAGAGGGTGCTGAAGGAAAAAGGAGTTTCAAAGACATTGGTCTGCCTGTACTGCCGATTTTGTCTCTGCCCATTTCAGATGTCCAGATGTTTACTAATGTGACATTCCTTAAATACAACCACCGAAACAGAACCGTTGCAAATTTGTTGCCAAGTTTGGTAGATGTACAACTTGGACTGCAAAGAGATGGACTGACGCAGAGGCGGAGCTGAGGATAGGCCTGGGTGGGATTGACAGCTGGACCTACCCAGTCAGATTAATGAAATGACATTTTTTATATATAAATTACCGGCTTCTAACTCTGTTCCTATACATCACTGTTGTTACTGTGGCAAGTACGACAGAATGTGTGAGCTCCCTCTAGTGGTGCTCTAGGTAGAACACCACAGTCGTGGGTGTATTATTGTTGCAGTCACCATGTTGTAAATATATAAGCCAATTTAAGAAAATTTGGGGTAATGAGCTTCATTCAGACCCTCCCAAATTTAATACAAGTCCATCCATCAGCCACTTTACCGTATTTAAATGCTGCAGGAGGATGCTCACATGAAAAAAATAAGCCTAATTCATTTCTTTATCCAAAACTCCTCATTCATTAAAATGAAAAGAGCTTTAACTTGTGCGTGCATTGCTTCATTTTAAGCAGCATTATGGAGTGTCGTAGAACATAAATTTTTCTATGAAGGGTCTGATTTTCTGCATCTTTTACTCCTGGTTTGGGCTATAAAATTGGAAGGAGTTGCCAAACCTGACTGTGCAGGGTCTGCGCTGTTCTCATCTGTGGACAGTGTGTGGGTTTGTGGGTCAGGCATAAATTTGGGGGGGGGGCTCCCTCTAGCATTAAAATAGGGAGATATCCACTAAAATAATTCTTCATATTCAAAAAAGTACAGATAAAATGAATCAATCTCAACAGTTCATTTAAAGTGTTTTCACCCCAAGCACACCTATCCTTACTGAAAATGGTTTAGTCTAAAGTCCTGCTCTGGGGTACGTTTCCTATATCACAATGCACATTGGCAAAAGACAAATATATGTCAGGAAACTATATAGCAAGAGATCAAAGAAAATTGATACATTCTGTGGGCCATGTCTGCTGCCGCATGGCAGAGAGTGTGAGGGGGAAGTGCAGGGACGATGTCGGCATCACCAAAAGGAGGGCTACAGCTCTTTGGAGGGAGCCGGTGAGGAGAGCTGGGGGGAGCCAGTCTGCATCCTCTCACTCCTGGGGAGGACCGAGTATTGGCCATCCTAGATCTGAGAGGCACTTGAGGGAATCCCGGGGTGCATAAATCTCTGTAGTCTACCCACCTCCAAGACATCTATGATTTCTACTCCCCAGCCACTTCCTCTTGGCCCACCAACATTTGGCCCCCTGTAGTGTGATCACCAGGGTTCCTCAATATGTGGCACCTCCACACCTGGCTCCTCTACATCAGCCATCCCTTGTCTGGGCCCCTCTACAGCAGGCCCCCTCTGACGTGGCCCTCAGTCCCTCAGGGCGACACTGTCCCCTGAGTCCCCAGAATCCCTTTCAGTCTGGGAGATCACCTAACCCACCCATCCTGCTGCCTAATGCCGGTGTCGTACTGTAAACTGTCCCCCTGCCACGGAATGTAATCTCTCATTTTAAAGGCAATGTCGCTTCGCTTCTCCTGCGCGGCAGCAGCGTCCGCTCGCTGTAACATCGGTTGTCTTGTTCTCCTGCGCGACAATAATGCATTTCTTTTCGACGCTCGTTCGTGCAAATACAGTCGCCTTCAGTCTCAAGAAGCGATTCATCTACTTGAGTAATATTTTTAATACTTTGTTGAATTAATTCTGCCTCAATTTCTTTGCTATTCTGTCTTCTTTTCATAACTATAATGCGGCGATTAGCTTCATACTGGGCACCGACACACCTGGAAATGACGTAACATTGAACCAAATGCCAAAAGTAATCAGAAGTCAGCAGCCTGTCCAGAACGCACAGATAACAAGCTACACTGCAAGTCGTCCAGCCACGACGTCACCCAGCCACTCGTCTACCATCTAAAATACAGATAAATTACAAGTGCTCCGTATTTCTGCAGATGACATTATTTTGAACTGGACCATAAAGAAAATATTCTTGGCCTGGAGGGAGGAGTGCTGGGCTATTTTATAGGAGGCTACTCTTTCTTAATAACCCCATTTTTAATTCTGAACAATAAGCTTAATAGGATGGGGCGACATGCTGGTGCAGTGGTTAGCACTGTTGCGTCACACCTCTGGGACCCGGGTTCAAGTCTCCGCCTGGGTCAGATGTGTGTGGAGTTTGCATGTTCTCCCCATGTCGTCGTGCGGTTTCCTCTGGGTTTTCCGGTTCTCCCCCACAGTCTAAAAACATGCTGAGACTAATTGGAGTTGCTAAATTGCCCGTAAGTGTGCGTGTGTGAGTGAATGGTGTGTGAGTGTGCCCTGCAATGGGCTTGACCCCATTCAGGGTTGTTCCCTGCCTCGTGCCCATTGCTTCTGGGATGGGCTCCCGACCCCCGTGACCCAGAAGGATAAGAGGTTTGGAAAACGGATAAAACTGAAGAGCGATTTAAAATAGGTGATTGTCCAGTAAGAGGATTTACCTTTAGCTACAGTGTTTTTTGTTATACAGGTATATTTTGTTTTACAAAAACAACATTTACTTCTACACTATACGGTCAATTAAAGTACCTTCTGCATCCTGGAGATGGTCATTACCTTCTGGAGAGTCTATTTCCTCAGCAACTCTCTTGTTGCTACCTTCTGGAGACAGATGAATGCTGAAAAGATCTTCCATCTGGTCAGCAGTCATTGTGATTGTCTCAAAGCAGAACAGGTGGCGCAGAATGTAGACAGTGTTTATAACTCGCTTATTAATTATCAATGTGTTACTGGTTACTTTATTAGTTTATATTCAAAGAAATAATAGCAACTTGAACCATGATGGTCAAAGGATAAAATTCTGATCCTAACTAACGTACATGTAAACAGAACACAGAATACCTCTGAAATGGACCCTGACCCCTGTGGATGACCTGAAACGTGACAATGTCATGTTCCAGCAGATTCCCGTCTCTTATTGACCGGATAGGCCTCAGACAACCTGCATTGGCCATGAAGTCAAGCAGAGGTGTCTTTCACTTCTCAAGGTCCTCCAGAGTTGTACTTTCAGGTACCTGCCATCAAAATGGACTGTTATTGAGGCTACTTGAATTATAACTTTTTAGTAAGAACCCACACACCCATATCATGTTTGAAGCCTTTCAATTGCAGCATTAAAATTAGGCAGCATTCGGCAGGTAAAGGAGCAATATTTGCTGGCAGGCACATGGGACGATTAATCTGCGCAGTAGGGACAACATGAAGAGAGGAAAATTTGCTGTAAAAAAACTCAATTTGTTCGCCATAATATCTTGCTGACCTCCTTCCCAGGGCTTAAACTGCCCACAATGCTTTTCCACCCTCTATGCATATTTAGTATTTCCCTGATATATCAGACGCTGATATGGGCAGTACGGTATGCGCTCCGTCTGGTTAGATGTGGGCCTGCACTTTCTTAGGGGCCTGCCCCTCCTGACACAGACTCTTCCAGAATCTCATAATCCTCTCCATTTCCCATTCTTCACACTGTTTATTAGTGTATGGGAACGGGACAACCCTAACTGAAGGGTCAGGACTTGCACACAACACACACCCCTCCTGCCCTAATGAAGTGGCGGTATACTTAGCCCATTTATATCACCAATTTCCAAGTGTACGTTTTGCTAACCCATACAGGTCTACTTCATCCTGGGCATCCTTCTAAAATTTACTCACTCTCCTCACTCCCATATCTCCCCCCATTTCTCTCCGCTTTCGCTCACTGTAATCTGAGAGGTTATTCAGCATCAAAGGACCAGGCTGAGTCAGTGAAGTCAGTTGTCCTGTGCTCACCTGACCTGTGGTCCTGCTGTGCACCCAGACCTGAAGGGCCTGATAAATCATTAGCATCACTAACATCGTTGCTGTCAGCCGTACCAGAACCCACAGCTTCGTGTCCTGTCTGGAGTGGCTGGTCTGCTTGCGATGCTCCCTCTTGACCCTCACTCTGCTCTGATCCTGAAACTGACTCCACCCCAAGCTGTGGAGCTCCTCTGGGAGCTCCATCAGGGCCATCTGAGTCAAGGGCAACTGCATCCTCTGTGTTGTTTTCAGTGACTCTGTCTTTCGTGCGGTACTCTAGTGCAGTGGTTCAAATGGTACCACATATTACTCCCTTCTACCTGCACCGCTGTTGCTGTGGCTCGTGTCACCTTGAAGGGTCCCTCTCGTCGGGGCTAGTGCCACTTTCACCGGAACACTCGCAGGTAGACTTTATCTCCTGGAAAGATGACTGGCTCCTCCTGGTCTGTGTCTTCTTTCTGTGCTTTCTCCTTTTCCTGTTTGGAAATAGTTTTGTGTATTTTGGTTAAAGTCCTCATGTACAACTTTAATTCATCCCCCAGCTGATCTAGGCTGGGTCCCTTATACGCCCCCTCCAAGTCGATCCAGGCATAGGTCTCCCTGTCAGCATTTCATGCGGAGACAAATGCATCACCTGTGCGTTTCCATCCGATATGTCATCAAGGCTGTTGACAGGGCATCCACCCAGTTCATTTTCATGGCGGCGCAAATTTTATTCAGCTTCTGCTTAAGTGTGCCATTCACTCTCTCCACCATACCCTGCATCTGAGGGTGATACACACATGCCAACTTTTGTTTTATTCTCAGCTGTTAAACCACTAACTTTTAACTTTCCCCACAAAGGCAGCTCCATTATCAGAGCTTATTTCAGTTGGTATCCCAAACCTCGGACTCTCTGATCAGGAATTTCACCACTGTCATCGCCCCCATGTCCTTGGACGGTATTGTCTCCACCCATCTGCTGAACCTGTCCACAATCACAAGCATATATCGCTTTCCATATGCTGTTTTTCCCATGTCCACATAGTCCATCACCAAGTGTCTGAACGGTCCCTCAGGCACTGGAATGTGCCCTACTGGGGCCGTGATTGCTTTGCGTAAATTGTTCTTAATGCACACCTCATATTCTGACAACCTTGCATCCGTCATTGCTTGCAGCTATGGTGTCCAGAAACCTTGTTCTGTAATTTTCTGTAACACCACCCCCCTTGTGCAATGGTCAAGACCATGCGCATCCGTTATCAAAATGTTGGCCTGGCTGCCGCATCAGAGACTGCATTTCCTTGAATAACAAAATCACGACCTTTGCGGTGGGCCTGACACTTAACAATAGCCAAACGCTTGGGACGCATCATTGTGTGTAGCAACTCCAAAATCTGATTATAATGCTGAATGGGGGAGCCGTCACTTTTGCGAAACCCCCTTTGCTTCCAGACTGCTCCAAACTGATGGCATACATCATGTGTGTATGCAGAGTCTGTGTAGATAGTAACTGTCTTATGTTGTCCTCGCCGGCACGCTGTAGTCAAAGCCTTTATCTCTGCTAATTGACCAGAACAGGGTTGTGCTCTGAAACGAGAGTGTGAAAATCATCACCCTGTGCCTGGACTACAGCAAACCCAGCCTTCAAGGCATCCCCATCTCTCCAACATGAGCCATCCACAAACAAAACCATCTCGCTATTTTCAATGGGAGAGCTCTCCAAGTCTGCTCTCAGTTTAGTGTAAACCAAAGACTCTGCCACACACTCATGTGTGTCTGCAGGGTTTACTGTAGTGCAGCACTTTATTGTCACATCCGGGTAAGAGAGAAATGCAAAGTACGCTAGCTGCCTTGCTGGGGTCAACACAAATTTGCCTTTGTCAATAACGTCCACCACCTTATGTGAAGTATAAAGTGTTTTTGCATTCTAGCTGTGTTACAGTATGTAACACAGCCTTCAACTTTTTTCCCCACGCAATGCAGAACATGCAGGGGTGCCAAACAAAACAGTGGAGCTGCAGTGTAGCCAATTATTTCTTTCAGTAGTTTTAAAATCATTTGTGTGGCTGTGTGTTAGAGATGGAGGTGAGCAACACTGAGGCATCTCAGGGAACCATGTTGCCCATATTAAAAAACACACACGCATGCAACTCAGGCAATCCAGCATTTCTTATTTCAGTTATATATGACACTGCATGAGGAGCGGCGGGGTGGTGCAGTGGTTAGCACTGTTGCCTCACACCTCTGGGACCCGGGTTCGAGTCTCCGCCTGGGTCACATGTGTGCGGAGTTTGCATGTTCTCCCCATGTCGTCGTGGGGTTTCCTCCGGGTACTCCGGTTTCCCCCCACAGTCCAAAAACATGCTGAGGCTAATTGGAGTCGCTAAATTGCCCATAGGTGTGCATGTGTGAGTGAATGGTGTGTGAGTGAGTCCTGCGATGGGCTGGCCCCCCATCCTGGGTTGTTCCCTGCCTCCGGACCCCCCGCGACCCAATAGGATAAGCGGTTTGGAAAATGGATGGATGGATGACACTGCATGTTGTTGTTTTACATGTTCACTACAAGTCAGTGTTTTTTTCATTGTATGATTAATGCCACATTCATACCAAAAAAACACACTAGACATACTGTACAAGGCAGTCAAGGGAAAAACCTTCTCAGAAAACAAAGTGAATGTATCAACCGAAGAAGGACGTTTCCTTTTCAGAATATTCATTTTTTTCCATGTGGAACCACTGTCCATGATTCAATTGAGTGCATTCAAAGAATGATACATCAAGACTAATAGTGACAAAATATTAATTTAATATGCATTGTACATGAATGTAGGACTTAGATGTTGATGAATTTCTCATCAGTGAAGGGCATATACAAGTTGAAAACCCAGAACTCTCCAATTTAGATGTAATTTGGTACATGTGCAGACCAGTGATGGATATGTAAATGATTAGAATTGCAAGGAGTTGGCATGTTTAATCACCAGACACAGGATGCCTCGTAGTCACATTAGGGTTACCGGCACTTGACGGAGTTTGATAGGGTTGCATTGCGGGTTTGCATGAAGCCAGGTGGTCATATGGTGCAATTGCATGTGGGCCATGCGGATATCACAGTGGCCTGATATTGAAACCAATGGGCACGTGAGGCATCCACACACGTCGTGAAGTTTCTGGTCATCCAAGACAGACCACGCCAAGGAAGGATCGTCGGATTGTGCTCCAAGCATCACAGATCCCCATGACACCTGCGCCTGATATATGGACACAGCTACTGGACTCTCTACAACACCCTATATCATCGTGTCGCGATGACTGGCATCAGCTGGACTACGGGTTCACCGTCCCATGCATAGGCTGCCGTTCACAATAGCACAGAAACTGTTGCGATTGGAGTGGTGTAGTCACTGGGAGGCATGGACTGATGACGACTGGCGTCCTACCATGTTCAGCGATACATCTCAGTTCTGCAGTACCACAGATGACCGTCGTGTGCGTATGGTGGCGCCGCAGGGAGAAGAGCAATCCTGCCAACGCTGTGGAGTGACACACCACACTCTGACGGCACAGTGGTACACCAGTGACATCCTAGTGGTATCCGGGCCCAAGGGTGTGCTATACCCTACTGACATGGGACCAGCAGTGTGGCCATACCACCAACTCCGTGGTCCGTATGCTCTGATATTATAATCATCGTGATACAGTCACATGCCCTTTCATCACATGCAGATTTCATTTTCACAACTTAGTCTGTTGTGCTTCACTTTTTTTGCCACCGAGTTTGTGTTCTGACACTAAGTTGATGGGAAATGATTATTTGAGCGTCATCTAAAGAGCTTATATTACTTGGGTAAATTGCATAAGACTCACATGGTATTTTGAAAAGATTCCCATATGCGCTGATTAGCTGGGGTTGATCCGAGCAGCTGTGCACATTTCTCCTGTAACACAAAAGTTTGCTTTTAGGACAGAAAACAAGGTTAAGACCAAATTATGTGGTTTACATCTATCAAAATAAAACCAAGGTCACTGTTACCAAAAGAGTAACCATGTGTTGTCAAATTTCCTAACATTTTGCTTCATCTTACTTTGGATGCCCATGGTTAGGAGAGAAGCAGAAATCTGCTCAATCATTAGAAAGACTTTACTTGATACAGGGAGTGAGATCTTGTTGCAGGTGACAAGGCAGGATGGAGTGTGTTTAGAAAAATAATGAAGAGGGAATGTGAGTGTGAGCTATCGTGGCATCTGTGTATAACCCAATATGGCGGCATCCTTCTGAATGTAAATAACATAGCCGGCTTAATTAGCTTAATCAAGCGTAATTGAACTAAGGAAAATTTAGCAATATACTTTCCCTGCTTGGTGTGATAAATACAGCAGCAGCTGCTGGTGGACGGGCTACAAACAGACATCAAGAAGAAATCCCACCTCACAGCCATTTACTGTACCAAACCCATTAATGTAACTTGTGAAGATGTAGGTATTGGAGTATTCACAGATTCATTTGCAGTGTCCACTTCCTGTCCAGTAAATTTGACAGGACGAAATTTGAATAACCTATAGGTCTGACTCATGTATGCGGCTGAAGGAGTAAAGGTAGAATGGGTGGAGAATCCTGGGCTGAGCTGCATGGTGGCCTGGGGGACAATCATTAAAACACAGACCCTCTGATATCCTCAAAACCCACAACCAAAAGGGTAGTCAGGAACGGTGGCCAACCACTTGGCCCGTTAAGCCACATGGTGGCCCTATGAGCAGGCAAACACACTACGGGCTAAGGGGTAGAAGACAGAGGAGAGAATAGGATGGCCAGTGACATGTGAACAGGACAAGGCAGGGATGGATTCTGACACAGGTGCCATACTACTTTGTTTAAATATGCCCAAGTGCTTAGAATGTTTTAGTGCCTTAGACAAGGTATCACTGAATGACGCAGCAGTTTGGCTCCTCCTGAAGGCCCTATAACTGTCCTGAGAAGTTGTTTGCATGCACTTGCTGCCTTGACACTTGTTGATGTACGTGTGCCCTGCTCGAGCAGTAAAGGGGAGATCACATGCAGAGATGATTTTCTGTAGCTTCTCAGTCCGAGTAAAAATAAAATATCCTTGTCATATAGGAACCAAGTCTCTGGCTGGAAATTTCTACAACAGAACCAATTAGTCATTTCTATAAATATATACAGAGCCAATGAAGGAACCAGATGTCGCAGTAACACAAGTCACTGTCCGTGGTGCTGAATTCTCTACTTGTTGGGCTGGTACTGAATGAATAGGATAACCGGCCAACGTGTTTGTGTGCTTACACTGATTATATATCAGGGGGGCAAATATTTATAACATTGAGGGGAAAAATTAAAAAATATATATAGTAAGGACAATATAATCATGATTTAATGTATCCCTTCTGCTGTTTAAAAAGCACAATGTCTGAATGACAAATATGTATTACTCTGCACATTTTAATAATTTCATTAATATTATGCAGTTTACCTATTTGCTATAATCATTCTGCTTTAAAGCAATTTTTAAAACTAGCTGTGAAATTGATGCTGTTGTTCTGTCTGTTGTTGCCCTGGTGCCTTAAGATGTTAGACGTCTGTCTAAACATGCGTGAGGGGACAGATGCACTAATCCATGGAGGCCTCTGATCAGAATAACTCATCCCAATATTATATTGAGCGAGATGGTTAATTCCGTTTTAATCTAGACTGGGTTCAGAGCCTCCGTTCTGCCGTTGATCTTTTGCATGCCCGCTATTACATGTATTAGTTTACTCTAAATTTTGATCCCATGTCAAACTAAAGCAAATTAGGTCCAATTTTGTGTTACTAACGTAGCACCCCCTTGTAAACAGCTGGCCACACCTCCCCTTAAACTACAATTAAATGTGGTATTATGGAATATTATTCAGCACTATATAACATAGAATACAAGTATTATGATATTATTAAAAAGTATGTCAAATATCCATGATGTAATCATTACAATATAAACATTATAATGTAATCAACACAACGTAATCAACTGAGTATGTATTTGCACCTTTTGTTAGTCTGAGATTCTGTTAGGTACTTTATATTAGTCCTGAATCTATGAATATTCACTTTTATTAACGTATATTTTATCACAATGCTAAAGGACAAATATATTATCAACCTTTTAGTTAGACAA